>NC_136064.1:46374682-46654988 GCF_964261635.1 Lissotriton helveticus | reverse complement strand
GGAACTCTGTTGCCCCCTTTGCTGAGTTTGATTAGTTCCTTAGGGTAGTATTGGTTTCACTTGGCTTTATCATAAGTATTAATTTCAAAGAATCTATCCATTGAGCCAGCCCTTATTGGGGCTTCCTTTAAATGTATAAATATGCCCTAATTTTCTTTTTAGCACATTTTTTGGATTCATTGGCAACATAAGTGTCAAAAAAGGTAAATGTCTTCATTTCTGTGCCTTAGTTTATTAAGTGAATGAATTAAGCTGACATGTGGTCGGAAGGGAGGTCATGGGATATTGATCACCCTCAATCGATCTGGCAATTGTGTTTGTTGTCTCTGTTACTTCTATTACCTCTGTCTTTATAATCCTTTCCAAAAAGTGTAGCTATGGGTTCAGTCTCTTTTGCCAGCATGTATGTTCTTGACCTGACCAATCTTAGTGCGTTGTTGCAGGGGAAAGGAGAAGAGACCAGAAGTAATAAGGAAGAGTAGAGGGTCTAGGGTTTACACATATTAAGTTTCCCTTAAGGAGTCTCCTAGTGATCTTGTTTGTTCTGCAGAGCCTTTTTGGTTGCTTAATGCTAGGATTAGAAACATATATTTTACCTTATTGTGAGAGGCACTAGTTTGGGGTGCTATTCAGGATTTTGCCAAGACCAAGAAGTTATTGCTGGTTGTGTGTTTGTTGTGTGTATGGGTATGTGATGAGTAGAGAGGGCAAACACCTCATCCAAGGTAGTTTGGGACCTCTCGAAGTAAGCAGAGTAACAGAAAATATGAATAAGAATTAAAAGATGATAATGAAGTAGAACAAAAGGCTAAAACAAGGCACTGCTCTTTTTGTCTGAGTGTTAAGAACCTTATTTTTGTTGCAGTATTTTATCTTCGCTCCCCTCCCCCGTAGTTATTCTAAGTTTTGAAATTGTGCAGTAAATCGTCCGAGAACCGCGCACCATTTCAGCATCAGCACAGCACCACCTCCACATCAGTGCACCACAAGCAGAGCAGCCCCACCCCAGAAGCAGAGCAGCCACACCTCAGCAGCACCTTGCCACCACTACAGCACCAGTTTACATCAGTGCAGCACCGCCTGACCATCAGCTGAGCACCACCAACGCACCACATTTGGCGATGCGGCACGCGCAATGAAATTCGTTTTATTTATTTATTTGTTTACTTACCTCTGTTGGGCCACCACCTTGCATGACTCAGCCCCACCTCAGCAACACCCAGCACCCGCACAGAACCACTTCAGCATCAGCGCAGTACCACTTCAGCACCAGTCAGCTTCACTCAGCACCACTACAGCAGCACCACCTAGTATCACCCAGCAAGACCTGATACCATCACATGACCAGCACAGCACCACTTCAGCATCACTCAACCCCAGTGTAGTACCAACTCAGCACCGGTATAACAGCATCCCAGAATCACTCAGAACCAGCTCAGCACTTCCTGAGCACCAGCGCAGTACCACCACCTTACCATTACTCAGCACCACCCTAGAATCACTCAGCAGCACCTCAGTATCACTCACCATTATTTGAGCATCACCTCCGCATCAGCACACCACCTCCTCAGCATCCCTTCAGTCTGCCCTCCGAGTCTGGCATCTGTTGACTCTCCCCTAGTGTACATCCACTGCCTGTGTTGTAATTCAGGTGCTATTTCCCAACTTCCCCCCTCCTGTTGTTTATGCCCTACATAACAAACAAAAAAACTGTAACAAACGAGCACTAGAACAGCAGGAAGAAGTTGCCAGTATTGCAAGGACAGAAAAACTAGAAGACATTGTATATATTACTTCTTTTTTTAATAGGGTCGTTCATTTGTACATAATGTCTACTTGGTTATATATGAGGTAATAAAATGCTTATGTCACTTTATTTTAACTTTTCAACATGCTGTACAGCAGCCACACTGCTCTACACTGTAGCGGCTCTTGGTGGGAGTGCTGCTGGGCGGTGATGTGGGGCAGGGGAGGGGCAGGGTGGTGGGTAGTAAACTCTGGAATATGGCCCGACAGAGGTAAATAAACAAATAAATAAATAAAATGACATTTGTTGCACGTGCTGCATCACATTTGGCGATGCGGCACGCGCAATGAAATTCGTTTTATTTATTTATTTGTTTACTTACCTCTGTTGGGCCATCTTCCAGAGTTTCCTACCCCACACCCTGCCCCTCCCTGGTCCGTGTCACCAGGCAGCACTCCCACAAGGAGCTGCTACTGGCTCTACAACATAGCCTAAAGACATTGGCAAAGCCAATAGCTCTGGCTAACCACTTATAAGGTCCCAAAGGGGAGACCTATAGGCTATGCCAAAGCTTGTCTTTCTTTTTTACTCCTTTCCTTTCGTCACTCCCTTCCTGTATACATTCTTCTCACTCTCCTGCCTCTTTTCTCTTTCTACCCTTCCTCCTTCCTTTCTCACTTTCTTTCCTTATTTCTTGTATTCTTGTTTAGAGAGCCTCCCTCATTTCACTATTATATTGTCTTCTGTCTGAACTTCTTTGCTTCTTATTCCTTCTTTCATTTACTTTTTTCCTACAGTTCATTTGTTGATCTTTTCACAGCAATCAATTGAATTGTTAATATTAAAAAAGCTTAGGAGATCCACACCAATAATAGATATAACATGTTTACTGAAACATCATGAAGATAACTTTGGACCACTGTCAAACTTTTTTCATATAAACTATTATGGCCCACATGCTGGGCGCAGCCACAGGTGTCATTATTAAGGTGTATCTTGTCCGCGCACTGTGACTTTCCTAGATGCGTCTCTTCATGCAGAGAATCAGTAAGGAAGTCATGTTAGTCAGCAGTCACAGCACCCGATAGAGCATTTCATCAGCCTTGACATACTGTGAAAACTAAAGAATGACACACTGTCGCATTCCATCAGGATGAATGATTCACCCATCATTCCACCAAGCTAATGCAGCCACGGTGCCCTTCTTGTGACAGTGAAACAGGACAAAATAGAACATGATGTGTAAGGACAGACTACCGGTATCTAAGATTGCATTATTTTTGGGGCAATCATTTTACCTAAATGAATTAATGCAAAGGCGCGTAACTGAGTCAGAAGACATTGGCTTTGGCTACTATTACCAGATCAGACTCCCTACTTCCTGTTGTTATATGACCTGGCTGTATAAGTGGTCTAGCACTCTGATGCGACCTATGGTACTCAAAAAATACGCAAATAATTAAGTAATATTAGATTTTTGGGATAACCTGAGAACAAACAGTAAAACCTTACAGATATGATCAGTAATCGAGAAGCAGCAATATTTCCTAGTACCATTAGAGATTTTTTAAAACATCTGCCAATGTACAAGAAAAGTGGAACAAGACAATCACAATAAAGTGTTGGAAAGCCAATACCCTAAATGTCAGTGGATAAGGCAAGCACTCCTTTCGGAGCTGAGCGCTCAGTCTCTCTAACTCTAGAAGTGACCTCAGAAACTCGACTTCACAGCAGGTTTGACACTCTCTGTTACCCCCATGTTCGTCTCCCTCGTCCCAGTCCTCACTGTGTGAGATTCCTGATCTCCAGCAGAAAAATACAAAGCATTAACAAAACTACAACCTATATCGCCAACTTTCCTTTTCTGTTGAGAATAAACGGGGGAAGTCCTCATAAGCGCTTCCTGTTTTCTTTCTCCCGCAAGAATATGAAGTGCAAGATAAGTGTGTTTACTGTTGTTATGGTGTTAGGAGTGGAGGCTGCTAACTAATAAAATCGGTGAGGCCAATATTTGACCAACTGGCAGGCACTGATGACCAGTACCCTTAGGCTCAACGCCAAATCTCTCAACTGTGGTCCGTTTTGAACAGTATTTAGAACAGGTGATCCAGCGCGCCACCTAATCAAGGATCAATACTCGATAACTTCACATACAAAGGGCCCATACACATTCACCCAAATCCCTGATGTGCTGGGGGTCACGTTTTAATGCCGTCAAAATGTGTTTCCTTCACAGGTTCATGCGTAACATTTCTAAATACAAAACTAAACCTGTATATCAACTCTCTTTCCTCTGGTCGATGGACCAATTGGTTGAGTAGTTGATGGTAATAATAGTACTATCTATCTAACTATCTAGTTAGCTAAATAATCACGGACTCTTGGTATGATTAATAAAGTTTATCTCAAAATAATGTGAATAATTAATGCTTATCGCATACAAGTTACAAATGCAAACAATGAATCTCACAAGAGGGATAGAAAAACATCAGCTAATGCAAACAGTGTCATACTCATCATCAAATGAACGATATGCACATGAAGGAGTGGATAGATGAAGAGACATAAGTTTCAGCAAAATAATGTGAAACAATATACATATGAGGGAGGAGATAGATGAAGAGACATAAGTTTCAGCAAAAATACATTTCCAAATGATTATGCAAAGTATGAGTCAGAAGGATAATACTAACCCAAATATCAGTGAAACACCACCCCCGGCCAAGGAGGAATTGGGGGTCCCCTGACAGAGAGTCAGGGAACAAAGATTTCAGAACTCAGGAACGAGACAGGGACAGGAACAGCTAGGCTTCTCTGCAAACCGACGGACAGTGACGAAACATGTCTCTCTTCTCTCCTATCGACTCCCTTCAATCGTGACCACACCCCCAAAGACACCCCAGTTATACTATAAAACCTACATGTCCACATTAGTTGAAACAATTCATAACATTCGGCTTCTTATTGAACGGATTGAGAGGTGGTCTGTCACAACACCATGATTTTGTTCGAAATGTCTACAGGCTTTTGGTTTACGTCCTTTCTCATGACATAATTTTTTGACTCGTTCATTCATTTTAATACTTGTAACTTTCCCATTATTTCACATGTGTCTCTCAGCTACGTCCGTGGAAGAAGTCTTGGGTCCCATGGCCAGTCTCATGTTTTAGCAGACAAACAATGTTCTCTGTGGCTGAGCAACCTTGACTTTTCAGACATTTTCTGCAGCGCTCAGCTTTTCTATCTATTTGTCGGGTTATTCATGCTCTCTCCAGCCCCCAATTATCATGTAAATTTTAAGAAAATGCAGGTCCATTTGGCTCACTAATGACGAATAAAACATAAGCATTCATTAATTACATAGAAATGCACTTTTCACTGTTTACCACCCACCTTTGCACTATCCTATATTAGTATTTTTCTTAGCAAAGCTTTAAGCAAAAGTGGCATTGTATATTATTATTTTTAAAGCAGAATGCAAGATGCGAAATACGGCCTAGTCATGCATTTCTTGTTTCTTTCGAAGCACAATGTAAATGCGGCTTAGTTCTTTCATGTATTAGTTCACATTAGTGCACGCATGCTTAAAGCTGTTTCCCTTGTGTTTCATGTGATTTGGATGTTTTGTTTCCACTGCACACTGTTAGTATGTATTATGGGGGTGTCAATCCGAGCACGTTTCTTTTTGCAAAAATCCTGCTCCATCACAGGCAACATTGAGAGCTCTGAGTTGAGGATGAAGTGCTTGTCAGTGTGATTGTGTAAATACATTATTTCGGTCGATGACCATAAAAGCAGCACAAAATAAGAAACACATTGTATATTAAACAAATGAATACAAGTTAAAAGCCAAAATTCCCAAAAGGGAGGCACAGTATTAAATTTTTTATATTGAATAAAATCTACACAAAAATGTCTGTTTCACGTTTCAAAACCCAGGGGTATATTATCATGGGGTTTATCTCCGCTTTTTTGGCTTTAAAAGCCAAGAAAGCGGAGATAAAATTATCTCCCTATTACCAAGCTGTCGCTAACACCAGTTAGTGACAGCTATTAGGAGATAGCGACCATCTTGGGCCCCGCTTTGCATGTCAGTGATATTTATCACTAATGACATGCAAAGTGGGCGTGCCAAGATGTTAGCGACTGGAAACAGTCGCTAACATCGCTATCTCCTATTACCAACTTTTGGAGATATTCGCGCTAAGCGCGAATATCTCCAAAAGCTAACACCTGCCCTGAGCAGTTCTTCACCATGTTATCCAATGGGAGGTGGATAACATGGCTAAGAGCATTTGCTCGATAATGCATGAATATCGCGGACTATTCAGCGATATTCATGCATTGCGTCCGTTTTTTATCGCATTTGCGATAAACCTTGCTAATAGCAAGGTTTATCTGCGATAAAAATCGCCGATGTGCGGCGATAATTTTTGTCTCTAAACAAGTTAGAGACAAAAATTATCGCTAGTTGTTGGTAATATACCCCCCAATTTTTAAAAACGGAACTGCATGATATCAATATTTCGCTAAAAAGAAATGCTTTCTCAGTAGGTTGTATTTGATAGCAAGACAGAAGTGTGCAACTGTAGCTATTGTAGTTACAGTTGATTTCAGTCAGTCAGTCAAAGTACTTTATTCGATAATTCAATATCATAAAAAGACAGTGTTGATCAATATATAAGTTACAGTTACATTCTTAAAAAGTTCACAAAATTTCATAAATATTAAAAATATTAGAAAAATGTTAAAAATATTTTTAAAAAAAGGTCAATACATATACAAAGTAAGTACTATACAAAGTAGCATGAGCATAAGTTATAAAAATACGGTCAAGTGTGGAGTTTCATTATCTTTTTTCTCTCCCTGACCCCACCAAAAAACTTGCAACATGAGAGATAACCCTGGGACTGCTTAATAGTTGCAAATATAGGAGAGCAGGCCTCACCTGAATAAACCTTGCTTCCTTGAGGATGGGAACAAGAAACTTCCTCCTTACAGCCATATAATGCCCACAGAACATTAAAAAATGCATTGTGTCCTGCTTTGAAAAATTATCACAGGAACACGGTGACGCTTGATCTGAGGTACACCATACTGTTAGTTGACCTAAATTCAGGTAAATCAAATTTAAACGGAAACGCGTTAAAAGAAATCTATGATAAGGTCTATTGACTAAAACCAGATAGGGCTCAGGACCTAAGGGGATTAGAAATCATAAAGTTGGATCTAACGGTTGTTTTTCTGAGTTCCTTCTCTTCTCTGCACAAAGACAACCTCTGTAGCATTGCCACCTTTGTTAAAGCTACATCCTTTGCGGTTATATTTTCTGGCTCAAGGAAGAGCTCAGGTCTTCCAATATTCTGAAAACCTTGTTTAACGTAAGATAACCACTTAATTTTGTTTGCGTTGTCTAAGTGGAGACAGTCCTTGAGTATGGAGTGATTCAAGGAGAGTTCCGCATTCAGCCAGGTCTTCAGCCAGGTTATTAACGGCGCTACCTTTAGTAAATCCGTAATAAAACTGACGCCCAGCTCTGAGTGCACTGAAAAAGTGGGGGTTGACTGCGGTACTGATAAAATTGTTCTCATGAATTTATTTTCAGTGATTTGCAAGCACTCCGTAGCACGGTATCCCCATAGTGAGCAACCATATGTCGCTACCACCAAACACTTTGCTTTATAAATATTTAACAGGGCTTCTATGGGCCTTCCCCCAAGCTTTTTGCTAAAGGCCATAATGGCCATAGAGGATCTTGCGAAGGCAGTGTTTCCTGCTTTAATCTGTGTGCCCCAATTCCACCTCTCCTCAAAGATAATACCTAGGTACGGGAATGTGGGTACTCTGCTTAGTTCCTCTCTGCCACAGAAGAAGGTTTTCACGTTTTTCTTTCGAGAACCTTTCCCTGTTATCATAACTTGGGATTTTTTTACATTAATTTTAAGGTCTAATGAGTTCATAAAAACTCCAAATGCATCCAACAAGCATTGAAGCCCCACTCCAGTTCGCGATAGAAGGACAGCGTCGTCCGCATACAAGAGAACCGGTATGCCCAGATCTCCTGCATGTGGTATGTCTGCCATCACCTCCTTAAGCACCGGTTCAAGGGCGTTTATATAAATCGTGAATAAGAGAGGGGCCATGATACACCCCTGCCTGACCCCCCTTTCTGACTGAAAGTGGCTAGAACAACGCCCCTCTATATTTACCCTAACGGAGGCCCGCAGGCCAGAGTGTAAATCCGCCAGGAAGTTTACCAAATTTGGATCAAGGCCTAGGTCAATTAGGATCTGCCAGAGTTTCGAGCGATTCACAAGGTCAAAGGCAGAGGAAAGGTCCATAAAACCTAAATATAAGGACCCCTCCCTGGCAACAGTGTATTTGTCCACTAACAGTTGTAAGTTGAGACACTGATCCAAAGTACTTCTTTTGGATCGGAATCCATATGGGACATTTGATAAAATCCCTTTCTCATCGAGCCAATTCTGTTTGATTTATATACTCAATGTTTAAGTTCTGGCATTTGCATGAGTATCCTAGTATTAGGAGGGCCGACTGCTTCTAAGTATTTAGCTATTGAAAAGACCATACAAGACCCAGTGTCTGACCTACAAATACACAAACGCTTGCCTATGAAGCTGTATTCCAAGGTGTCTGCACAAAGGGACAATCCAGCTTCTTCTTTGGCTGGTGTATGCTGGACACAAAAAGAGCAAGCAGAGGGTGGTGCAGCCTGCTTGGCCTGTGGAGCAGCGTAGGAGCAAATCTTTCTCCTGCGCTGCTCCACAGGCCGACCAGGCTGCACTACCCTCTGAGTGGGATCTCCACTTACAGAGGAAGGATGCAAGTGACAAAATGCCCAACCTAAATGTTATATACAGGCATTCAGTAATGGCAGGTCAATTTTTTCATTCAAGAAAGTTTCTCAGGTTTGTGATGCGGTAAAAAGTCAGCTTGACTACCACTGCTGGTGGTTTCCAATACCTTCCTCCATTTGTTAATCCAGAAAGCATCTTTGATCCCCTTCACAGAGAAAGCACAGCCGCCCTTTGGATATTGCCAGAGATCAGAGTCCCTCAATACAGAAAGGGATCGCTTGATATAGCTTAGCCACTGTAGGGTATTGACACACCTGGGGATTAGAAAGATGTCCTTCAGTCCATTCCTGAAGCATTCTAGCTTGGGAACCAACCATAAACTTAGCCAGTATAAGATTGTTTTTATTCTCGCTATGGCATTTATTGAGCAAATATTTAGATTCACTCTAAAAAAAAGCTTTGGGTGTCTTTGGGGGAGTCTAAGTGCTGTTCTCAAAAACATGTTTTCAGCAATACCCAGTGAATTAAAATTACTATGAACCCATAGTTCAGAGCCATAAATAGCCGCAGTCACAGCTTGAGATCTCCAGATTTCCAGTATTGGGGACATAAAGTGGAAATATATATTCTTAGCAAGATTCGGTGTCGCTGCAGCCCTATGGTTAAGAAGTAGCCCACTCTTGATGACCTGTTCCATGAGCTGGTGTTGGACAAGCAGATGCCCAGGTAGTCAAAGTCTGAGACTCTCTCCAGATTAACCCTCCCTAATCTAACTGTTCATCTGAATTGCTTGTGGGGGTGGATAGCCATAAATGTTGTTTTGTCAGCATTTATGGCTAGCCCGTTGGTGGTGCTTAACATATTGAATCTTTCTAAAAATAATTCAAAACCCTTAGGGGTTTTTGACAAAAAAGCGTGTCATTAGCAAATAACAATGCCGGGATCTTAACACCACCGAGGACTGGGGAATCCTTTACGCTCTCCCTTTGCAATACAACACACCTAACGATAAAAAAGTAGAAAGAGTATTGGAGCAAGGAAAAATCCTTGCCTTACACTCTTGTCTACTGGGATACGGTTTGTTAATTCACTGTCTGGGTGCCGTTTTACTTGGGCATAATGTCTAGTATGTAATCTCCCAATAATTTTCAGTAGCACAGTGGGATGCTCATATCCTTCAAGGTGGTCCAAAGTTTGTCTCTAGGGTCCATATCGAAGGCAGCCTTGAGGTCCACAAATGCTACGTAAAGGCTCCCTTCAATGTGATACACAGGTTTCCACCTCAGCATCCAGAACTGGCGGCTGTTCAGCAGTGAAACCTGAGAGCTGACTAGGGGCAGCTTACTAGGTGCGGCAATGTCTGGGAGTCCATGATAGTACCACAGAGAGGCCTCCAAGGGAAGGGACTTAAAAGCACCTGCTATGTGCTTTCTCAGCTGCGGTGTGCTTAAAATGCACTGCTCCCACAACTAAGATAGCTGAAAGCCAGAAAATGAGATGAATGCGCTGTATGTAGGGCAGAATGGGACAACTAGTGTATTCTGCATGGACGCTGGTGCTGGCGGGAAGTGGTGCTGTCCCTGCACGCCACTGTGGCCACATATAAGTGTGTGACATGTATAGGAACTCTAAGAACGCATACCATATTTTCTGAAAACACGTGTGTATACTGCACGTTTTCCATACTGCACGTTTTTTGACATCTCGTGATTCTTGATCGTACTCGCTGTAAGAGTGCGAGTTTTATGTAGAGGTTTTTTTCAGAAAAGCTACCGATGCGATCTCAATAGTCTGTTAGTTATGTTTACTCCCCAACCAGTATGAAGGTTGGAAAGGAAGATAGGACTATCGCGTTTGCCGGAGGTTACTTTTGACAAACAAGACGGCGGGAGGACGGTCTTTTAAAGAACCTTTTCTTCTAGCGGACGGTAAGCTTCAACTAGAAACAAAGCATAACTTCTTCCTTTTGGGGTTCGGTTTATTATGCAGATTTATGATAGAATTATTATCATTTTTCACAGTATTCACGTGGAAAAACGCAGCGAGATCGAAACCTGCACGTTTAGACTCGCAGGTAAACACATCTTTGTTGTGCATTCATCTTATAAATGCAAACCCCGAAACGCACATGTGCACTGACGCTAGTCGCTTGTTTGATACAGGTTTTCTCTACGTGATAGCAAGTTTGGCGCTATACGCAGGTGAGCCTCACCATTTATTCATATTTTCAAAACAACGCATATGTACTTCATTTTGACAATGTGGTCACTCGGGTTTCTTTATTCTTTTTATCTCGCAGACCTGTTATCAACAACGCTTTTGCAGGTAAAAAAATACCATGGTCGTGAAGGTGTCTAAACAATTAAAAGTGCAATCGATTAGCATGATTGTTAGAATTTGACTTGTCTATACACCCCAGTTTTGGTTTTTTCGCAGATATCCGCATGAAATATTTACATTAAAAACACACAGGATACACACTACCTCGTAGGATTTAGGTAAGCATGGATAAAGTGGAGTTTTTTGGGACTCAAAAGATTTCATAATGTTTAGCTTGTATAATTAATATTCTCCTTGTTTGTATCCTCTTTTTTTCACAGACCCCTGACGAAGGGGCATCATAGCCCCGAAATGCATTGGGTTGTCCTTTTCATTTTTTGTTTGTTAACCTGTGTTTGAATTACGTTATGTATAAACTTTACGACATTGTGGAAAACTTTGTATTATATAATTAATGACATTGATGAATTTTGTTGAGAAACATAATAAATTGCATAAGATAAAATGCACATAATGGTTTAAAGGAATAATTTAATTCATGTAGTGCGTACCAGAGTCCCAGTGATTTACAACACTGGGCCATATACATGGTTTGGGTATCAGTGGGCAGGCACTAATCTGGTACAGCAAACCTATCGTTCAAACGTTTAAAATCAAATGTAAACACGAGTGCAGAATCCCTTCTTCCATTTATATGTATAGGAATTGGCCTAAAGTGGGGAAACAGAAAACTACAGCAGGATGCAGGGTCGCTGCTTCCCGGCATAGCCATAGCTCGGGAGGTCCTGAACTCCGGGCCACAACCGGCTCTGCAAACCCAGGCCGATGAAGAAGTCCGGCACCTTGTGTGATGGTCCAAAATATTGTAATTTGGTAGTAGCCAGAAGTATCCCTCGGCAAAGGTACACCTAAGGAGCAAGGTGGAATGAAGCCACAATAAGTGGGCTTGATGATTGAAGGGCCCGTTCGCTTTTTGGCCGAAATGACATTGTAAAGGGAGAGCACGAATGCCAGTCCCTTGCCCCCCGGGCAAAATTGCTCCCACGCCCTCTGACCGATCAGTGATTGGGTCATGTATGATATATATATGGATTTGCATGAAACTTGGCAAAATTGTAGGGACCGGTAGCCCGATGTGCCTTTGCTGGGTCTCAATATATGTGCTGCAGTGTATTTTGAGAAATTAACGTTCAAAAAAAGATATATATCTGTGACAGCGTCCCGGGTAGCGCTCCGTTTCGCGTACTTTTCGCGTTACGGAGCTTTGCGAAGCGAAGCTGATTGGCTCTCCGGTGTCTGTAAACATTCCAAACAGTACGGAGCAGCCGCCATCTTGTCTCTCGGTAGGATCGAGAGACAAGAGGAGGCCAAAGCGAAGGGGCAAATGACCATAAGGGGGCATAGTAGATCCTCCCTGACCCCATAGGTTTGATGTGGAGGCTTTAAAAGGGCTCCGCGGGGCAAAAACAAAAACAAAATCGTTTTTTTTGGTGGGGTGCGCCCGGTTAGCGTAACGGGAAGCGGACTGGGGAGCGTACTACCAGGAAACAAGAATGATTGACTTTTAACTTATTGTATGTTTATAGACTTTTTTTTTTCTTTTTTTTCTGCTGAGTGACGTCTCGGCCTATCTCCACGGGATGCAGTCCCTACCATCTCGGCATTTAAGCCCAGGGGGACCGGTAGTGTGGGAGAGATAACATCTGTTAACGTTCGATTCGAAGGAAATCAGGAAGTGTTGAAAAACATTGTCTGCGCCATCTTGCCTTTTTTCAAATGCCACACTTTTGTCGTGCACGGCAGCCATTTTAGATGCCTTGACCAGACCCACTCTCTGCACGCTGTCGATCCAAAGCATGGCTCCCCACCCTCGCAAGCATCTCCCCCAGGCACTGGTCACCCCCGCTCTCTGTCTTATGCATGGGCAATAAACCTCCCCCCATCTGCGCTCCTCTTCCCTGAGAATCACACCCTGTGCCCGCCCGACACCTCCCTTTCGCCCTATTCACTACCGCACCCTCTGACACTCCTCTTCCTCTGTGTCCGATTGTCCAGGCCGGTCCCAGGCTATCAGGTAGCCCTGCAGATGTAGTTTATGGCCCCAGCTGTAAAGAATCACCCCTCTTCAAAGGAGTTACAGTAGATCAAGGCCCCCACCCGATGAGATCCGTCACACCACACGCGTTCCTACTATCTGAAAACCATCCTGTATTGTGATTGGGGAGGGGACCGAGCCTGAAGCGGAAGATTCCAGGGATGCCTCTTTGTACATCAAAGTTTTTGCAATTATGTGTCACATTAAAAATATATAGCACTCCAACAAAGTAGTAGGATTATAAAACTTTAATAACTTATAAATATATACAACGCAACAAAAACAGTAAAAACATTTAAACATTTTTAGGAAAAAAGAAGGAACAATGGTCAGTAGCGGTCGGTTGTGCGAATAGTCCCAAGGCAGCACAACGTCCTGAGTTCTGGATGGCACCCAGGTGATGTTGCCTGGGTGCCGCAGTGGTTTTGGGTATCCTACAATGCTGCTCCGAATAACGGCGTGGGGCGTCCCGGGGGGTGGCTCGTCAGTAGCGGTCTGTTGTGCGAATAGTCCCAAGGCAGCAGAACGCGCTGAGATGTGGATGGCACCCAGGTGATGTCAAGTAAGTTGCCGCACTGGTTTTGGTATCCTACAATGCTGCTCCGAATAACGGCGTGGGGCGCCCCGGGGGGGGGGGGGTGAGGCGGCGTGAACGGGCCTCCCCAGGTGGAGGCTCGTCTGCTGTAGTGGGGCGCCCCTTTACCGTTTCAGTTGCTATTCCGCCCGCTTTTGGTACACTGTGTCAAAATCCGCCATTCAGCTGAGTTGCGCCCACTCTTGCGAAATGGCCCTGGGACACCTTGGAAATCGGACGCTTGTCTGCTAGGTCTTGGACCCCATTCTCGAAAGCGTCCCCTCAGCCTTGAGGATTCTACAAAAGTCTTGGGGGCCCCCGACTCCTGCAGGCTTCCGGTGGGGAGCGGCTGCCATGATTGCTCGCGGAATGACCACGACGGAGCCACGAGATGGTGGTGCTCTCATGCTGACGCCAGCTTCAGTCTGAAACATCCAGAAACAAGGTGGGGCTTTCATCGTTTGGGAAAAAAAAAAGTTTTCATCCAATGAAAAGTGTTGTTTTTAGGTCATATGATCAAGCCTTCCATCATTAGGAAACCAAAAGTAAAATGAACCAATGAAAAGTTTTATAAACAAGTCACATGACCTGTTATGCGGCATAGGGTATAAAAAGCGTAGAAAATCAGTTGGCACGTGAGGCGGCGTCAGTAGCGGACCGATGTGCGAATAGGCCGAAGGCAGCACAACGCGCCAAGATCCGGATGGCACCGAGGCGGTGTCTAGCAAGTTGCCGCACTGGTGTGGCCATCCTACAATGCTGAAAGTCGGCGTGGGGCGCCCCGTTGGCCTGTGAGTTCGCGTCAGTAGCGGACCGATGTGCGAATAGGCCGAAGGCAGCACAACGCGCCAAGATCCGGATGGCACCGAGGTGGTGTCTAGCAAGTTGCCGCACTGGTGTGGCCATCCTACAATGCTGAAAGTCGGCGTGGGGCGCCCCGTTGGCCTGTGAGTTCGTGTCAGTAGCGGACCGATGTGCGAATAGGCCGAAGGCAGCACAACGGGCCAAGATCCGGATGGCACCGAGGTGGTGTCTAGCAAGTTGCCGCACTGGTGTGGCCATCCTACAATGCTGAAAGTCGGCGTGGGGCGCCCCGTTGGCCTGTGAGGTGGCGTCAGTAGCGGACCGATGTGCGAATAGGGCCAAAGGCAGCGCAACGCGCCAAGATCCGGATGGCACCGAGGTGGTGTCTAGCAAGTTGCCGCACTGGTGTGGCCATCCTACAATGCTGCGCCGAAAGTCGGCGTGGGGCGCTCCGTTGGCCTGTGAGTTCGCGTCAGTCAGTGGGGGTTGTTTGAGGATCTGACTGCATTGGAAAGCAATGTGATGCTGTGCGTCGCCCCCAAGATGAAGGTTCCTCGGCTGCAGTGGGGCGCCCCTTGGTGTTTCACTCGCTATGCAGCTGAGTTGCGTGCGCACTTGCGGCGAATAGGCCGAAGGCAGCACAACAATATTTTCTGAATAGAAGACACCACAAGGCGCTGAGATTCGGTTGGCACCGAGGTGGTGTCTAGCAAGTTGCCGCACTGGTGTGGCCATCCTACAATCCTGCTCCGAATAACGGCGTGGGGTGCCCGAAGGGGGGGTTGGGGGGGAGGCGGCGTGAACGGGCCTTCCCAGGTGGAGGCTCGTCTGCTGTAGTGGGGCGCCCCTTTACCGTTTCATTTGCCATTCAGCTGAGTTTCGGCCGCTCTTGATGCTACAGCGACAGGCGGCTGCAACAGGACTCTCAAAATGGCGGCCTGTTCTTTGGATTTGGGCCTGGTCCACTAAAATGGCCCTGGGACACCTTAGAACTCGGACGCTCGAATTTTTTTTCCTTTCCTCTAGATGCAAAAAAGGTAAATGCCCGGTATGTTACCTGCCTCATCTGCCACGATGTACTCTCCAGAGGAACAGAAAAAAAATATAGTTATGGTAACTATACCATGCATCGTCATATGGAGAGGTGGCACCGATTAATTATAGTGCTGCACAAAAGAGAGATTTGGAGGAGAACCCCCGACCTGCCAGTACATTCACCAAAGAAGTGGCACTGACAGCATCAGAGGCAAGGGAAACGGTCCCAAATATTTAGAAGAACTTTGGAAAGATTAAAATGACATGTTTAGATTGTGGCAAATTAATTTCATGTGGACAGATGAGTGTTACTCTAATAAATACTTTTACAAAAAAGGGGGAGTGTGGCCCATTCGGACATGAGTGGGGTACGGGCCCATATACTTTATGAGAAAACAGAGGAACCCACACTCAAAATCTTTCACACCATTCTGATTCGGGATGAAGAAGATAAACAAAACTTAATATGCTTATCTCGGCAATTAGTTGTGCCGTTTTATTCAACAATTCTATCAAAAATAGAAAGCAATTTGTGTCAAGAGAAGTCTCAATGTCTTGAACTTACTGACCAAAAACGTACAATTGAACAACTAAATCAAAAACAATTACGTGAATGAACAAACATATAAAGAAACATACAAGACTCAAATCCAAAACTGCATAATTGCGCAAAAATTTGACAAAAACAAGCATTTAAATTGTGCAGAACATGTGACTAATATGCATTACAAAAATAAGTGCAAAGGGAATATTCATGACATTATCATACGATATTCAACAATTCAACAATATTTGACCAAAATGAAGCCTTTTTAATGTGCTTCCATATAACAAAACAACCTCTCGGTGGAGATGTTACTACGCGTTTCGAGTTTGGGAGGGTTCTTCTCAAACTCTCTTCAGGGCCAAATGTATTCCATTCCCCATTTGTTGACCTATTAATAAAAACACAAAAATTGAAGGTACTTGTTACTGAATGCTCCCCTCAACCTGCTCAACCTTTCTCATATGTACAACGTAAAAAGACATACCTCTGGGGATTTGAGGTAATTCAATTCGTCCAAAAAACTCTTGTGATTCAATACGGTCTTGTGCAATAATCTAAAAAAATTATGGAATTTTATGAAGCTTGTGAAACTGTGTATACATTTTTGTTTAGAATTCACTATGCGACCGGCGTGCCGTTCATACCTGGTTAAAAGGTGAAAGGGGGACCAAGTTCGGCTGTGATTCTCATTAAATGAAGATATCCGTTTTGAGCCTGGTGCGCTGTAAGCAAAATGGGCGCATTACCTATTTTTTCAATGAGGTTGACAATTAAACTATCCAGTGAAATTGTGCGTGTAAGGGTCATGACTTACTGACTGCGCTCCCAACTTTCAAGATTCAGGGGTGTCTCAGTCCGCAGTGGAGTCGGTTATTTGTTTGGGTCCCTTCTGAGTTGTTTCCCAACTTCCGCGCTTCTGTTTAAACAAAACGCGGGTAGTCGTTAGAGAACACTATGCGTGTTGCAGCGGGATGAACGCGCGCTGGCTGTTTGAAGAAACACAGCGGCGGTGCTGCTTTAGTTAAATTAAACCGGCTGACATTTTCAAAGTTATCATATAGCCTGATTTAAAAAGCGAGAAAGCAAGCGCTGTAAGGACCAGTGTGGCCGCTGGCCCCGCTGGTAGCGGTTTGACATACCTGTCAATTCAGCAACCTTTCCTACTTCCTCATTCCATCACACAAAGTGGATGCGGGTCAGTTCTCTCAGGAACATGAAGGGACCCACATCTGCTGGTTTAGCCAATCAGAGAAGAATTGGTTTTGCGGTGCCTTAGTGGTGCATTGTGGGACATGTAGTGAACCTCGCTAGAGGACCAATTTATGTCACTTACAATTATCATAGCATTCTCGAGCTTGGAATCAGATCCGCTGTGGTGCTGGGTTTAAAGCCTTGATCGCTCATTCATTGAATTGAGGCCGTTGTTTATGGTATCAAACCGCATTATTAAATATGCCTCTTTGCGCAACAAAGCCTGCTCCACGTTAGGCGATTTGTGTTGTGGATCCATTCCAGCCAGAACGGTCCACTTGAAGTCAGTTTCTTTATGGTTTGCGTTAGCAAAGTGCTCGACCATTGGTGCATTTTGTACCCTTTTCTTGAGCCGTGAGCGATGTTGGGTTATCCGGACATTCACTTGTTGGCATGTTTTGCCTATATACAGTTTATTGCAAGTGCACAAGATACCGTAGATCACATTTTTACTTTTACAGTTTGTGTGTAAACTGTGTCTCCATTTTATGCCATTGTGGCAAAATTCATCTCCTTCTACAACACTAGTGCAGGCCACACAAGTCCCACATTTGTGGTGGCCTGTGATGGGTTTGAGGTTCCATTTGGAAATTAGATCACTTTTGGGTTTCTGTATGAAACTGTCGGCTCTTATGATTTGTTGGCCAACGCTCAAATTTTTCTTCATGGCGAAAATAGGCTTTTGTAGAGGGAAACCTAATCCTTCCAACAAATGCCAATTGCGCAGGATGATCTGGCGGAACTTGTTCGTGTGTGTTCCATACGTGGTGACACATACGAGTTTGTCCAATTCTTTCTTAGTTTTTATTTTGAGAAGTTCTTCTCTAGGGGTAAAGCGTGCTCGTTTTTTAGAGTGTTTCAAAAGTTTTTTGGGGTAACCTCTTTTACTTAGTTCATCACAAAAGGTGTCTGCATGTGTATTGAACCCTTCAAGGTCAGAGCAATTGCGCCTGATCCTGAGTAACTGCCCATACGGGAGGTTGTCCTTCAAACATTGGGGGTGGGCACTCTTGTAGTGTAGAATAGTGTTTTTATCCGTGGCCTTCTTAAACAAAGTGGTGGTAAACTTACCCCCTGCTGTGCCGACAGCAACATCGAGGAATGTCATTCTTTGATTGCTGCAATCAATGGAAAATTTGATGTCAGGGTGTCTCAAGTTTAGCCATTCATAAAAGGCCATGAGTTCGGTCTGGTTCCCCTGCCACAGGAGCCAGACATCATCAATGTAGCGCAGCCATTGCTTGATGTTTGCACCATAGGGATTATCATTGTGAATGAATTTTTCTTCGTACTGTGACAAGTACTGTGATAATCCCTATGGTGCAAACATCAAGCAATGGCTGCGCTACATTGATGATGTCTGGCTCCTGTGGCAGGGGAGCCAGACCGAACTCATGGCCTTTTATGAATGGCTAAACTTGAGACACCCTGACATCAAATTTTCCATTGATTGCAGCAATCAAAGAATGACATTCCTCGATGTTGCTGTCGGCACAGCAGGGGGTAAGTTTACCACCACTTTGTTTAAGAAGGCCACGGATAAAAACACTATTCTACACTACAAGAGTGCCCACCCCCAATGTTTGAAGGACAACCTCCCGTATGGGCAGTTACTCAGGATCAGGCGCAATTGCTCTGACCTTGAAGGGTTCAATACACATGCAGACACCTTTTGTGATGAACTAAGTAAAAGAGGTTACCCCAAAAAACTTTTGAAACACTCTAAAAAACGAGCACGCTTTACCCCTAGAGAAGAACTTCTCAAAATAAAAACTAAGAAAGAATTGGACAAACTCGTATGTGTCACCACGTATGGAACACACACGAACAAGTTCCGCCAGATCATCCTGCGCAATTGGCATTTGTTGGAAGGATTAGGTTTCCCTCTACAAAAGCCTATTTTCGCCATGAAGAAAAATTTGAGCGTTGGCCAACAAATCATAAGAGCCGACAGTTTCATACAGAAACCCAAAAGTGATCTAATTTCCAAATGGAACCTCAAACCCATCACAGGCCACCACAAATGTGGGACTTGTGTGGCCTGCACTAGTGTTGTAGAAGGAGATGAATTTTGCCACAATGGCATAAAATGGAGACACAGTTTACACACAAACTGTAAAAGTAAAAATGTGATCTACGGTATCTTGTGCACTTGCAATAAACTGTATATAGGCAAAACATGCCAACAGGTGAATGTCCGGATAACCCAACATCGCTCACGGCTCAAGAAAAGGGTACAAAATGCACCAATGGTCGAGCACTTTGCTAACGCAAACCATAAAGAAACTGACTTCAAGTGGACCGTTCTGGCTGGAATGGATCCACAACACAAATCGCCTAACGTGGAGCAGGCTTTGTTGCGCAAAGAGGCATATTTAATAATGCGGTTTGATACCATAAACAACGGCCTCAATTCAATGAATGAGCTATCAAGGCTTTAAACCCAGCACCACAGCGGATCTGATTCCAAGCTCGAGAATGCTATGATAATTGTAAGTGACATAAATTGGTCCTCTAGCGAGGTTCACTACATGTCCCACAATGCACCACTAAGGCACCGCAAAACCAATTCTTCTCTGATTGGCTAAACCAGCAGAGGTGGGTCCCTTCATGTTCCTGAGAGAACTGACCCGCATCCACTTTGTGTGATGGAATGAGGAAGTAGGAAAGGTTGCTGAATTGACAGGTATGTCAAACCGCTACCAGCGGGGCCAGCGGCCACACTGGTCCTTACAGCGCTTGCTTTCTCGCTTTTTAAATCAGGCTATATGATAACTTTGAAAATGTCAGCCGGTTTAATTTAACTAAAGCAGCACCGCCGCTGTGTTTCTTCAAACAGCCAGCGCGCGTTCATCCCGCTGCAACACGCATAGTGTTCTCTAACGACTACCCGCGTTTTGTTTAAACAGAAGCGCGGAAGTTGGGAAACAACTCAGAAGGGACCCAAACAAATAACCGACTCCACTGCGGACTGAGACACCCCTGAATCTTGAAAGTTGGGAGCGCAGTCAGTAAGTCATGACCCTTACACGCACAATTTCACTGGATAGTTTAATTGTCAACCTCATTGAAAAAATAGGTAATGCGCCCATTATGCTTACAGCGCACCAGGCTCAAAACGGATATCTTCATTTAATGAGAATCACAGCCGAACTTGGTCCCCCTTTCACCTTTTAACCAGGTATGAACGGCATGCCGGTCGCATAGTGAATTCTAAACAAAAATGTATACACAGTTTCACAAGCTTCATAAAATTCCATAATTTTTTTAGATTATTGCACAAGACCGTATTGAATCACAAGAGTTTTTTGGACGAATTGAATTACCTCAAATCCCCAGAGGTATGTCTTTTTACGTTGTACATATGAGAAAGGTTGAGCAGGTTGAGGGGAGCATTCAGTAACAAGTACCTTCAATTTTTGTGTTTTTATTAATAGGTCAACAAATGGGGAATGGAATACATTTGGCCCTGAAGAGAGTTTGAGAAGAACCCTCCCAAACTCGAAACGCGTAGTAACATCTCCACCGAGAGGTTGTTTTGTTATATGGAAGCACATTAAAAAGGCTTCATTTTGGTCAAATATTGTTGAATTGTTGAATATCGTATGATAATGTCATGAATATTCCCTTTGCACTTATTTTTGTAATGCATATTAGTCACATGTTCTGCACAATTTAAATGCTTGTTTTTGTCAAATTTTTGCGCAATTATGCAGTTTTGGATTTGAGTCTTGTATGTTTCTTTATATGTTTGTTCATTCACGTAATTGTTTTTGATTTAGTTGTTCAATTGTACGTTTTTGGTCAGTAAGTTCAAGACATTGAGACTTCTCTTGACACAAATTGCTTTCTATTTTTGATAGAATTGTTGAATAAAACGGCACAACTAATTGCCGAGATAAGCATATTAAGTTTTGTTTATCTTCTTCATCCCGAATCAGAATGGTGTGAAAGATTTTGAGTGTGGGTTCCTCTGTTTTCTCATAAACTCTAATAAATACAGCATATGAACATCATCATAGTCGATGGTTGGTAGAGACATTTTGACTATATCCTGGACCTGCCCGTCCTCGCCCAAAATGGCGCCGGAATAAGTGGGACTCGTAACTCCTTGTTGTGTACTGGTTGCAGAACCTTGAAATCACGAGATACGTATGCAGTTTTGAAGCACATGGCGGGCGGGGACGAGAATTGATTGAATATTTCGACATCCCTATTGATATTAAGTTCTGATGTGTTATTGATTACTGTACTATTGAAAGTTCGAATTAACGTCACCCATGGTACTTGCCCGCAAATGTATATCTAGATAATTTTATTGTAACTGGCTCTGTCGTATTTTAATTATAAAATGTACGTCCACCGATTCCGCAACTGTTAGACACCTTAGTTCTTGCAACCTAATGGCCCGCCCGTTACGTTCCTCTACAGTGTAAATGTCTACTCATCATATACGATTACAGTTTGCTCCGTGGCCGGCCCACGTGGTTATAGGCCCGTATTTGTATACTGACATTTTCACAATAAAGGTTTTTAAAAGAAAACATGGTAGTAGTATTTATCTTTGGTAAAGTTTTTAATAATAGTCACTGTTTTAGAATCAGTAAAAGGCAAGTGAAATAAAGCAGTCCAATTACATGAAGGGTAAAAGGTATAATACGCAGGAACGCAGTAAAGATAAATGGCCAAGGGCTGTTGTGTTTCTACTTCTGCAACATAAAGTGATCGATAAGAATCTGATATTCAGGCGTATCGGCGACTAAGACAGCAGGCCGAGCCTCTTTTGCTCAACGGCTCCGTCATGGGACGAAGAAACGCCCTTTTTCTCGAAAAAGGAATATATTTTACTTGCAGGACAGTTGTAAATTTTCCGGGAAAGTACATTAGCCTGGAACATTATAACATATGTTTAAGAAAAAATAATGTTCGAAAGTAATAAAAAGAGTAATTTTTAGGTCATATGACCAAGCCTTTCATCATTAGAATAAGAAAAGTAAAATGAACCAATGAAAAGTTTTATTAACAAGTCACATGACCTGTTATGCTTACGTTACGCGCTGCGCGCCGCGCCACGGATCGCTTCCGGGAAGCTGCGCTTCGCGCACCGGAGCACTTCCGGATGCGCTAACACGGCGCGTCATATGACGCATTACGCGACAACGCAGGTCCAGAATATAGTCAAAATGTCTCCACCAACCAGCGGTCGGAACACAACCCCTTTCAGCAGGCTAAATAGTTCTGTTAAATGACAACAGAAGGGACAGGCAACAAGAACCATCAGTCAAAGAGGGGAGGGCAAGTTCTTCTCTACCGGGTCACGTTGGGGCGCTACCGGAACTGATCGAATTGGTAGTCTACAGTGTTTCTGGATGTTTCAGACTGAAGCTGGCGTTAGCATGAGAGCACCACCATTTCGTAGCTCCGTCGTGGCCATTCCACGAGCAATCATGCTAGCCGCTCCCCACCAGAAGCCTGCGGGAGTCGGGGGCCCCCAAGACTTTTGTAGAATCTTCAAGGCTGAGGGGACGCTTTCGAGAATGGAGCCAAAGCTCTAGCAGACAAGCGTCCGAGTTCCAAGGTGTCGCAGGCCCATTTTAGTGGACCATGCCCAAATCTGAAGAGCCGGCCGCCATTTTAAGAGTCCTGTGGCAGCCGCCTATCGCTGCACCGCAAGAGCGGGAGCAACTCAAGTACATGGTGAGCGAGACGCTGTAGTCGAAAGAGCGGGCGGTAAACAGCTGAATAGCGGAAGAGGCACAGTGTAGCAAAAGTGGGCGGAATGGCAACTGAAACGGTAAAGGGGCGCCCCACTACAGCGTGTCTTTAGGTGAAACGGATTGTGGGACAAGGTCAAGAATGGAAGAGTCACCAAAAGGCAAAAAGTTCCGCTTGACCCCGGGAGCCGGCCACCTATGTCGGGGGCGATCTCAGGCCACACCAGGGCAACACGACTTGCGGAGGGGGCCGGAGCCAAGCGCCCCCTCCTAGTCCGCGCCATGACACCATCCCTCGGGGGCCTCCGTCAAGCGGTTCAGGGTGGCACGGCATCACATTGTTTTCAAATGCAGTCACGTCCTCAAACAGCCCCCACTTACATTGAGAATAGTGAAGCTGTAGCAAGTGCAAATAGGTTTCAGACAGTGTTACAAGCACTCCTCAAAACTTTGAACTATCAGAGTGCATGAGTTTCATGCTCGATCGATTGAGCTAGCCGGATCGGGCAACAAAAAGTATAAAATAGTTATGTAAATAGTTATTTAATAAAATGTTTTACCCTGTTACTTTGCTGGTGTGTTGTATATATTTGTAATATTTGCATAGAGTTTATCGTTATTTTGGGCGGGGTGGGTGGCGGAGCCGAGCTGTCTTGCAGCCATCATGGTGTGGAGTTCAGTTCATCTCACTAGTTTCGTATTTCTCATGAGGGGTTGTTCCTAATGTTTCTATTTTAGCGAGGTCAAAAAGAGATCCCATTAGTGGCCTACTGATTTTGCTCGATTCCTTTTGTTTTTTTACACGATTTTTCGCTATCTGCAAAGACTAAACAGAGTATTGCGACTCTGTGCTTGTTTGTAAATAGAGAATGAACCAAAGAGAACCAATTCTAAAACAGTAAATGCTTGGATAACAATCAATCAAATGGAGAGAGAAGCCGGCACGACGGATTACAACGGGGGCAAAGGCCTGCGTTAACTACCCTTCACTATCTGCAAAGAGAGAGTACTCCTAATAGAAATGAGGGGGGGGGCAGCATTCAAAGCAGATCAGTGTGCATAAACACGAAAATGTTTTTTCTTACCACGTACTTGACATTCGACAGCTTATGATATTTGCTATTAAAAAACCATTGAAATTCACTGAGAAAACCATAGGTTATAGACCATATATAGTTAGGAATTAGCATTTACAAAACCTTGAAAATTCACTGAAAAAACCATAGGTTATAGACCATATATAGTTAGGAATTAGCATTTAAAAAAACTTTTTTTACTCACACAAAACCATTGAAATTCCATATATAGTTAGTAGTACTAACTATATATCGCGCACCCGCAATCCACTGCTGATCATGTCACATATTACATCATTCATGACATGGTCAGTGACATCACTGATGACATCACTGATGACATCTCAAATGACATCACTGATGACATCACTGATGACATCTCAAATGACATCACTGATGACATCACTGATGACATCTCAAATGACATCACTGATGACATCACTGATGACATCTCATTTGACATTACTGATCACATCACTGATGACATCATTCATGTGATAATACGATGAACCTCTTCAGACTCTAATATAACCTTAGATACACTCAGTGTAAACAGACACTCACAGACTGTCACTCATCCATGGAGTTACTTACACACCTAGTCAGTCATGCAAAGAATCAATCACACCTCCATTTCCTCAACTATACAGTTATACACACCTTACTTATTCAAACATATACTAACACATATTTACTCTCTTTTACAATCCCTGATACAAGTTCACAATCATCCATACAGCCACTCACACATTCACTGGCTCTTATGCACAGTTATTTATATATGCCAACTCTCACATGTACTGTGTTTTACATATGTACTTACTTTGACATGTAGCACTGAGATATCCATTCACTCACCAATGCACTCATGCACACAGTCAACCACCCATACAGCTGTTTCCACATGCACTTTTGAACCCATACATCTAGTGAATCAACTGCTCACACATCTATGCACAGAGTCATACACCTCCCAGCCACCCACACACACACTCAGTCTCCCATACAAATACTTGAGCAACCAATCAATAACCCATATACTTACTCATATAGCTACTGATCAACACATGCAGCAGTTTACAGAACAACAAACATAATGATGCACAAATTAACACAGTTCAGTCACTAACCCATGCACTCAGTGAGACACATTTAACCACTCACTCATACAGTCAGTCATGCACCTACTAAATCCTTCATCCAGACACTTCTACATCCACTCATTCTTCAATATGTAAGACATATTTTAACTTTACAGAAATACACAGTCACTGGATGTTGTCATCAGTGATGTCATTTGAGATGTCATCAGTGATGTCATCAGTGATGTCACTGACCATGTCATGAATGATGTAATATGTGACATGATCAGCAGTGGATTGCGGGTGCGCGATATATAGTTAGTACTACTAACTATATATGGAATTTCAATGGTTTTGTGTGAGTAAAAAAAGGTTTTTTAAATGCTAATTCCTAACTATATATGGTCTATAACCTATGGTTTTTTCAGTGAATATATATATATATAGTATTAAATATTAGTGAGATTAATTTAATTAACCTTATATTAATGGTATCCATATGCATATTTAAGATGAAATACTTTAAACTATATATATTTTACAAAACAATGTGTGCATGTTTAAAAAAATTATCAGTGTGAAATATATTTGTTCAAACAATTTCTATTTAACATTCTAAGAATAGGGAAACAATATTTTTGTAAACAGTATTTTTCATATAATATTTTTGTTACATAATATTGTTGGCTCTTCAATTGTGTCAGTTATTCCCTTGTACTAGGGCACACGACATACTGGTTAATGAAACTGTGTAGCAGTCACCCACCTGCGATCACAGATTAGTTGTGTGGTAGATGCATTCTGAACTAATTGAAGGTGGGCCAGGATCATGCTTCAATGCAATGGGTCTGATGTATACCCATACAAACCTATGAGTTTGGGAGCATTCACAAACTCCTCTTTGACCAATCACACTCTAGAAATTGTTGGAGATTTGCTCCTGCAAATAGCTGTTTCAGGGATGGAGCGGGAACAGAACTCCCCATGCTTGGTTGGTGTAAAATGTGTTTCCCTTGGAGACAAGAAAGTGCACAGTTGCACATTCAGCCTTTTCTTTCTCTATACAGAATTGTACCTTGTGTACGTGCCCACGTAAGGGAAATTGCAATGCCAAAAATGGCATATGAAATTCCCAGTAGTACACCTGGAAATCTGCAGTAGTCACATTACTGGGAATGTTTGTGAAATATTATAAATGTAGTTGCCCTTTCATTGGAGTACTTTTATGAGTTCAAATTACGATTTGCTTTTTGATTCCGGCTCAAACGATAGTTTAACCTGGACCTGAAAAATTAGTTCCAAAGAATGGACTTATCCCACAAATGTACTATGAGTCGGTCACCCACTATACATCTATTATGTGAAATATCTAATTTAGAGGAAGCAACAGAGACACACTTCTATCTCCAGGTATGACAGTGTGTCAGGTGTTGACATGGAGCTTTAAGTTATGCACTTGGTGGTATCTTGGTAATAGGTTGCATTATTCAGCCAACTTTACAAGATACCAAACGTTAAAAAGATACAGGAAGAATGGTCATGTAACTGTAACCAAGTTTATTAGTTCACAAGAGGATTATGTTAAACTTTGAATTTGTGGTAAATCACCTACAAAGAGAAGGCATGGAAAGGAAGTAGGCAACTGAGAAGAATAAAAGGATGGTATTTTTCATGAAGACTGTTAGACCTGGAACCATGGACGTGAGTCTCCCTTCCATTTTTCACTGATTGCCTCCTCTGTTTTTGATATCTTTTGCTGGTTTAGATGCTTTGGGCACTGTGCCACTGCTATTAAGTGCCACTGTGCAAGTACTCCCTATTGTTAATCCATGTTTGGCTAATTTGATTTATTTGTCAGACCCTAGTACAATGCACCATGTGTGCCCGTGGCCTGTAAATCAAATGCTGCTGGTTCGCTTGCAGCACTGGTTGTGCCACCCACAGAAGCAGCTTGTAAAGTGTGTCTCAGACCTGCCATTGCAGAGCCTGTGTGCAGTCTGTGACTGCCATGGCAGCTTGGCAAGTGCACCCACTTGCCAGTCCCTAAACCTTCCCTTTTCTACATATCAGACACCCCTAAGGTAGGCCCTAGGGCAGGGTGCATTGTATGTAAAAGGTAGGTCATGCCCTGATGTTTGTGGCATGACCTGGTAGTGAATTACATCCTAAATTATTTTTCACTATTGCATGGCTACCTGTCCCCATAAGCCAGAATGGGCAGTTTGATTATAACGTCCAATAATCCTAACTGACCCAGGGAACATGGTAGAAATGCGAGTTTAATATGCCTGAACTTAGAATGATAAAATACATCTTTTAATAAAGTTGGTTTTAACATTCTGTGTTTGAAAATACCACTTTTAGAAAGTGGGTATTTTCTTACCTACACCATCCAGTCTGCCTCTGCTAGCTTGTGTATTGGTTTTGGTCTGGTTTGTGAGTGACATGGGCTGGGGAGGCTCCAGGAGACTGGGTGAGTGAGCACAGGGCTGAATAGACCCATCTGCATGTAGAGTGGTGTGAGGAGCAGCACCTGGGCCTGAATAGAGCTGTGCCTGCCTTCCACAATGCTGGCTCCACATCCTGTGGTGTGTCTGAGGACCCTGGCCCACCCTGACAAAGGAAAGAAGAAGTCCTGTAAACAAAGTGCTCCAGGACTGCACAGAACTGGTTTGGACTAGGTACGGGACCCTCTGCCTTCAGAGGACAAAGGATTTTGCAGTATAAATATTGGGGCCCAGATCCCAAGACTTCTAGAACAACAAGACAAGCCTTTGCCAAGGAGAAGAACCAAGGAAGCTGCAGGACTGCCCCTCTGCCAGTGCGCTGTTTGCTGGGTTGGCCTGCAGTGGTGTCTTCATTGCCAAGGAAAGGAGAAGGAACTTTTAAGCAACTTTCATCATCTTGCAGAACATTTCCTCAAGGGCTTGAACTTGTGCTTGCCTCCTGCTGAAGTCTCGGGGCTGCAAGACCTCACCACCAGCTCCCTCTGAATTTCCTTGCTGGGAATTCTGTCTGCAGAAGCCTGCGTGTCGCTGGGAGCTGGAAGCGTGACTCAACAAGAAGAAGCATGTTGCTGTCACAGCTGTTGCCGTTGCATCGCCGGAGAAGCGTGTCACCACTGCAGAGGCCGCCGCCGCATCACCAGAGAAGCGTGACATCGTCGTAGCTGTTTGCCTTCGCATCACCGGAGAAGCGTGTCGCCACCGCAAGGGTCGTCATCGCATCACTGGAGAAACTTGTCGCAGGGCCTGTCGTGGCTCCAAAGTTGTTTTTTTTTATCTGTTTATTGCATTAAAAAAAATAATAATAATAAAAAATAATACCATTATACAAACTAAAGTCTGTGTCATTTAGCCAACTTTTCCCAGAACCCCTCTTACATGAGGAACATTGCATAACAGACAGACCTGTGGCGTACACTGGATCTCCAACCCCAACATTTCCCTGTATATTCTGCGCCACTTACAATAACAAGCCACCCTCTCACACTCGCATCCGAGATGCATAAAATCAGCTTCCGTCTGACCACATCGCTTACATTTACTATTGTCTCTCAATCCATTTCTGTGTAAGCAAAGGGGCGTGTGGTGTATCTAATGTAGATATTTAAAGTGTATTATGCGGAGGTTCCCATTAGGAGTGAGTTTGCTTGTTAGACTGCACACATGCTCCCATTCCACCAATATCATAGGGTGGGTCAACACAGCGTTCAATCGGCTAAACCTCTTATCCGGCGCACTAGTTGTTTTGGCTCTTATAGCCCAGTATAGTCTCGTAATGAGCTTCTTTCGTGTGGGTGTTGTAAGTATTATTTTGAGAGATTGGAGAGCCAGAGGTTCGGCCAGATATGTATGATAGTGTGAGTTAATAGCATATCTTAATTAGGGGTGGGCAGAATTTGCGAAATTACCTTTTGCAAAATGTTGCGATACGGCAAAAAATCTCCGCGAATACGCGGAATTACACGTGCTCGTGGAGATTTCGGGGGTGGGGCTTCCTTGTGAGTTCACATGCCTCTCTTGTGTTTATAAAAGGTCAGAGCTCGATCAGAGCAGCAGATGAGGAGAAAGAAGCTCCTGGTCACAGGAACTGCACGGGGATTGCGCTCGTGAAAGTCAAGGATGCAAAGGCCTCCATCAAGCATCACAGCTAATTTTCGAAGGTAGAAATGGGGAAAACGCACACCTGGAATTGGAACAAAGGGGTACCATTTGTATCCCTTGCTGCTGCACTGCAAAAGTGAGGAAACTTTCCTCTGACAGTGAACCAAGTTTTTGTCAGGTAAACCAAAGTAATCCATTTTAATCCAATGCAATTTTTTGAAACTGATACTCCATTCTTCATTTTTAAGAAATCACTTTAGAGACAGTCCGGTTGAATTTGAATATTTTATTCCGCATTTTCAAGTGCCAGATGCTGCTATAAGCTTAAACATTGACACGTGCTTTCAACCATCCTTAAGTCGGTACAGTTATTAAGCCCAATGCATTTCGAACAATAGTTCTTCTTCTGGGGTACTGTAAATGAATTAAAGGAACTGCATCAATAGTTGTTACAATGCACTAAACATTTTGTTCCTACCTAGTGAAGTTAACTGCAATTTGAACCCAATCTGCCATTAAATAAGATTGCTCCCTCACTTCTTAAGAGCCTGTGTAGCTGAAAATGTCGTTGCGCTAAAATTGTACCACAAATTACTTCACCCAAACTAACTGTGATGTTATCAACCCACAAACAAGCCCTAACTGTTTACCTCGTGTAACCGGCAACTGAAAATCTGCGTGTCCTCGCTCGTTTAAAAAAACGCACACCTGCCCAGCCTCGACAAAGCTCACGATTTCTTTGGGCTGATTATTGAGTTACTGAATTTGAGCTTACACTTGGGCACCTGCTTTATTTATATATGTAAGTGCTTCTGGTTGAGCTTTAATTTTTGTGATAGGAGCTTTCTGCCAGAATGAATCCTGCCCTGCATATTTAGCCAAGAAGACGCCACTGTTTTGTTCAATACCTCTACTCAACTGGAATACTTTCTACTGGGTAATCAGTAAGTACTACCTTGTTGGGTAAATGTATGGTGCTTTACTGCTTTTCCCACACTACAGCTGCGTAAAGGGCCAGAAGAGTTGTCTCCAGTGACTATGTGTGTGTAACTTTGGCATTGCGCCGAAGGGCACGAGGGTCCCTTGAGTGAGCTGTCCATCATAGTGGGTAAAGGGCGGGAAGACTGTGCACACCGTTAGTGTGTGTAGCGGGGCCAAAGGGACTGAGCCAAATGGGCAGGGCTTCTACGCGAGTTCACATGCCTCCCGTGTTTATAAAAGATCAGAGACCGATCAGAGCAGCAGATGAAGAGAAAGAAGCTCCTGGTCACAGGAACTGCACGGGGATTGCGCTTGTGAAAGTCAAGGATGCAAAGGCCTCCATCAAGCATCACAGCTAATTTTCAAGGATAGATATGGGGAGAAAGCACACCTGCCCAGCCTCGACAAAGCTCACGATTTTTTTGGGCTGATTAATGAGTTACTGAATTTGAGCTTAACCTCTGGAAACTGCTTTATTTATATCTTGACTGTAAGTGCTTCCTGTTGAGCTTTAATTTTTGTGACAGGAGCATCGTGCCAGAATGAAACCTGCCCTGCATATTTATCCAAGAAGACGCCACTGTTTTGTTCAATACCTCTACTCAACTTGAGTACTTTCTACTGGCTAATCAGTAAGTGCTACCTTGTTGTGTAAATGTATAGTGCTTTTCCCACACTACAGCTGCATAAAGGGCCAGAAGAGTTGTCTCCAGTGACCATGTGTGTGTAACGTTGCCATCGTGCCGAAGGGCGCCAGGGTCCCTTGAGTGAGCTGTCCATCGTAGTGGGTAAAGGGTGGGAAGACGGGGCACACTGCTAGTGTGTTTGGCGGGGCCAAACAGGCGGGCTTCTATGCGACATCACATACCTCTCATGTTTATAAAAGGTCAGAGACTGATCAGAGCAGCAGATGAGGAGAAAGAAGCTCCTGGTCTCAGGAACTGCACGGGGATTGCGCTTGTGAAAGTCAATGATCCAAAGGCCTACATCAAGCATCACAGCTAATTTTCGAGGGTAGATATGGGGAGAAAGCACACCTGCCCAGCCTCAACAAAGCTCATGATTATTTTTGGGCTGATTAATGAGTTACTGAATTTGAGCCTAAACTCGGGCACCTGATTTATTTATATCTGTAAGTGCTTCCTGTTGAGCTTTAATTTTTGTGACAGGAGCACTGTGCCGGAAAGAATCCTGCCCTGCATATTATCAACAAAGATGCTTCCGTTCCGCTGCGGATAACGGAAGTTTTGATATTTTCGTGTTCCGCGCCGACCGTGAAAATGCAGAATTTTGACCATTCCGCGAGCGGAACGGAATTTGGCGCCCACCCCTAATCGTAATCTACGGATAGCGAATCTTACAAGTAATGTGGGATTAGCAATATATTGCAAGTCCTCCGGTGTGAGAAATGTGCCGCCTGCATAGAAAGCCTGCATTATGCTCAGACCCGCCTCCCCAAGCAGATGCATGAAGCTAGTTTCCTGCGTTACCGATAGCGCCATGTGGTGTTCTAACTGCATTGCCGAGGCATAAATAGGCAGTCTAACAGTAAGCTTTCCTATTGCCTGCCATGCCGCTATTGGGGTGTCTATCGTGTTTATTTCTGTTTTAGGTGTATTCCGTCGCGTGTGGGAGAGAATACAACGAAGAGGTAACGGAGATGCATCACCATCCTCAACTACTACGTGTGGTATGAAGTCATGCCCGTTAAAACAATAATATGCATATTGTGCCTGGGCACTCAAATAATATACGTATAGGTCCGGTGTACTGAAACCCCCTTTGGTATAATCTAGAGTAAAATTCACCCACGATACCAGAGCCTGCTTGCCTCCCCAGATCAGCCATGTCAGTGAAGTCTGCAATGTGGCAAAAAACCCTGTGTTAGCTTTATGGGGATGTAGGAGAAAAGATATAGAAAACGGGGCAATACCACCATTTTGATAAGAGCAATGCGGTCTGCCAGAGAAAGCGGCAGTGCTATCCAGGTAGCTATTTGTTGATCAAGCGTCACACAAGCTCGCCATAGTTCTCTCGTACAACCACATCCGGGTCTTGATGAACCCAGACCCCCAAATAGTTAACCGCGTCTGCCGACCTTACTATCAGATATTCCAGGGGCGGCACAGAGGTGTTTGCTGTCAGCGAAACTATGATCGACTTATCCCAATTGATATTAAGGCCTGAAATCAGCCCAAATCTAATGTACTCCCTCAGTAATTGCGATAAATACATGTGTTCACGTATGAAGAGCACCATATCATCGGCGTAGAGCGAAATACCGACCGGGCGGTAAATAAAACCCGATTGGTCCGGTAGAACCAGGCGCGTCATCAGTGGCTGAAGTTTTGTGGCCAGTATCTTAGCAAGTATTTTTGCGTCAATATTAATAAGGGACAAGGGTCGATAGGAGTCGCACGCATCAGGAGTCTTGTCCTTCTTCAGAATGGTAATGATGAGTGCTTGTCTAAGGAACGGAGGCAGAACGCCCGCTTCATGTGCCTCAGCATACATCTCCAATAAAAATGGAGTGATGAGGTATGCATAGGCTTTATAAAATGCCATAGTTATACTGTCTGGACCTGGCACTTTTGCATTAGGTAAGGCATGACAGGCAGCCTTTATATCAACCTCATCTATGGGTTGCCTCAAGTATTCTCGGTGCCCATCCGACAGCTACGCACAGGCAACGCCCTCCAGGTACTCCTCGACTGCGGCTTCTGGGCCTGCCCCACGCGACGTATACATACCGGCATAGTAATCTCTGCACTGCTCCACTATGTCTAGGGGAGCATAGTGCTCCCTCCCGTGAGAATCTGTTATTTTTTCTATATGAGAATGGTCTTCTCTAGTTCTGATTTTCTCAGACAGGCTACGGCTCGGTCGCATCCCTCTCCGAATTTCCGAAAAGCACTGTGCCCTTGTTTTCCAGGAACTAATTTTCTATTGCTGTGTGAACAGGGTCTTGTTGTACAACGGATCTAGTAACGCCTACGAACTGAAACGCCACGTGAATAGACGATGTGTCGAAGTGGGGATATGCAGATCCAGTTTTACTGGATTGTGACCTGAAAGCGTACGTGGGTAGTTGGCGAAATTGGTCACCCACTCAGCTGCGCCCTCACTGAGGAGCCAGTAATCCAGTCTAGACCAACTGTTAGGGGGTGGTGTGTTTTTCCTCTTTAATAATAATAATAATAATAATACTGTCTTTTGTGAAGCGCGAACAGCTACCTCCTAAGAGGTGTCCCGGCGCTATAGCAACTGGTGGAGCCCCAGGCAGCCAGCATAACACAGAGAGTCCAAAAGGCTACACCTGGTTAAAAAGCCAGGTTTTGGCTGCCCTCCTAAAAATGGTTTCAGAGGTGATTTGTTGCAAAGCGTTTGGCAAGGCATTCCAAAGCATGGCAGCCTTAAGCGAAAAGGATCTGCCCCCTAACTGAGCTTTCCTAACTCGTGGGGTGCATAACAGGTTCTGGGAACCTGAGTGGAGAGAATGAGGCTGCTCATATGCGCCAAGCCTCTGCTTCAGATAGCGGGGGTAGGATCCGTGGAATGCCCGAAAGGATAGGGTTAGGGCCTTAAATTACGCAATCTCCAAACATCCACCACTCCCAACTCCAACCTAGCTTGGTTGCTTCTCCAGGCGTTCAAGTGCTATGTGGGTTAGATTTATCTAGAACGGGATCCAGATATGAATTAAGGTCCCCCCCCCCCCCCCCACACTATGGCTGTTTCAGGCCACTGTCGCAATATGCCATACATTCGCTGAAACACTTCTGGCTCGTATGCTTTAGGACCGTACATGTTTACAAGGGTAATTAATGTTTTTCCCGATTTAACTTGAACCATCACACATCGACCTTTATCATCAGTATGAGTCCTATGTGGCATAAATGGAATGTCTTTTTAGATCAGTATGGGGTCCCCCCCGGCATAAGATAAGTATTAGGAAGCCAATCTGAACCCTGCCCACTTGAGTGCTTTCTTAGCTTCAGAGACCTTGGTCAGGTGTGTTTCCTGCAGGAAAACGATCTGAGTGCCATGACGGTTAAGATATGCAAATACATGTCTGATTTTCTTAGGAGAGTTTAGCCCTCTGATGTTCCATGTGAGTAATCTATAATCCTCACCCATAATCCTCTCTGGCATAACAATTTACAACCGAATTAAACAATCTGCTGTCACATCCAGCATAATACACGGACCTAAAACACAGTCCACAGTTCTGGTGTCAATACAATCACAATAAACAATCTTGTCCTCACCTTTCTCTTCACAGTGGCTAGCTTCAGATGCATAAAACCCCCCTTCCCACCTTCCTCACTACAACCTCCCAATTAGGTTGAGAATAAACACACCCCCCTCATCCCAAATCTACCCCGGTTACTATGAAAAAAAACTACAAACAACCAGGGGCTCTCCCTCTGTGGAGGGATCAGCAGCAAACATCTACCAGCCAGTTACATAGCCAGGTTACAATGTTGATGGAACCTTCTAGCTCTACAGACCCCTTAAAAATGAGATATGCTAGATAAAAACATCCCTGACAAATAGAAATTAGCATTTGTACCAATGACCAATGGCGTGGCGGCGCAGCCCAGTCCCCGGGCTCTCTCTTGATGCCTCCAGCAGTTATGTGTATGGTAACCGTCACATAGTTGAAACAACAACAAGTGCATCAATTTATTCAACTATCAATCAGCATTACTTTGAGATGGTGATGTTGTTAAACTTTTGGAGGTGGCTTTAGTCGCTTTATGAGGACAAATGTGTTTTGTAAATTTCAGAGCTGACTTAGAATCTGTAAAGAAATGAGCTTGACCTTCATGGGTGATTCTCAATTTAGCTGGGTGCAGCATTGCATAGGGAATGGAGGCAGATTTTAACAGTCTCTTTGCCAACATGAACTCTCTGCGCGCTGCCTGCACTGTTGGGGTATAACCAGGTAGAAGGAGAGATTGTTACCATGGTGGTTAATGGGACTCTTTACCCTCGCCTCTCGGAGAATAGCGTCCCTGTGTGCGTAATTAAGTAGGCGTGTTATTATCGGGCACGGTGGTGCGCCTGGTGCCGGCCGGGGGCCGAGAGATCGGTGCGCCCTCTCAACAATCATGACCGAGGATAATACAGGCCCAAACCGTTCTCCTAGCAGGTTATCTATAAAAGGCTCCATTTTCGAGATGGCTGTCGATTGTGGAAGCCCAATTATGAGGAGATTATTTCTCCTTTATTGCGCTTCCAAGTCTTCGTTTTTCGTCCTTATAACCTCCAACACATGTTGAGAATCTGGGTCCTTGCTTCAGCATTGGAGTCCTGAGTGTCAGATAACCTGTTTTTCAGCACATCTAGTCTGGTCTCGTGTTTGTCCACCTTTTTCTTTACAGCGTCAAGGCTGGAGGTAAGGGCGTTAATCTTGCTATCGATGGTTTTTAGACCAGTACGAATCTCCAGCAATATTGATCTCATATCTTCGTCCAGTTCGTCCGCATTATCCAATGGGCCCTGGGTGGCTCCCGTCTCAGTCAGCGTGTCTACAGTACGCATGTGGTGTTTGCTTTCGAATGGGATCTTGGGCTGTTTGGGGTCCGTTTTTCCCATGGTCAATAATCAGTAGCAGCAGATCAAGACGCGTCTCGTGGTATGATGTTTTGCGATGGGGCAATCAGTGCCCTATTTATGATGGCTGAGCCTGTTTTATGAAGACAGGGGGTCCAGGCAGACACCAGTGTACCCAAGGCGGGGGGAGCATGCAATTCTCTCCACCTCAACAATATGAGATTATGGAACGGGCTGTGCACACAGTGAACGTTCTGGGATAGGCAACAGGGAGCGACCTTCATGCCGGACCGCACCCCAATAGCTTCCAGAAATCAGCCTCCTTCAATGATTAGCACAGCTGTGGCGTCCAAATGTCAGCGGAGCACAATCTGCAGCGGCAGTCGCCGGTTCCGCCTAGTACCCCTTCCCAGAGTTGGACCAATGTATCACCAATGGCCCTGAAAGAGCCTGGCTGGCTCAATGTGCAGGAGAGGGGGACACCTGGTGGGCACGGACACCGCTGTTGTAAATCCCCATTTTGTATGCTAAAAGGGAGCCAGGCAGCGCACGCAGTCCTCCCATTGTCGTGTCCTCCACTGTACATGCGGGTCAGGCTCGGATGCCCTTGGGGGAAGGAGCTGGATCGGTGCAGGGCCTCCGCCCAGGCCAGATAGACCACAGCGCTCATCCCAGGCCCCACGTGCGCAGCGGGAGATAGCACAGCGCCGAAATACTCCGGACCCACTGCTCTCACCTCTCTCACTCTCTGCTCCGGGGGAAACGTCCGCCGCAACAGCAGTCCTCACTGCCCACCTCATATCTCACACGGCAGCGCCCGGTAAATCATGTTCTGGTAGCTCACCACAGGCCTCAATAAACGCCGTACTTCTCCACGCGACCAGTCAGCATGTCTGTTAGTAGCTGTGCATGGCTCCGTTTACCAATGCACTCAGTCTATATTGGCGACGTTCCCCAGCAGGCAGCAGCTCAATCGTCTCCCGGCCAGTCAGTGGGCTCGGCAGCCTCAGCTCACTCTGTGGCACCGCGAGTGCGAGCGGCCATTTTCTCTCTGCGCTCTCTGCGCCCCCTTTGGTTTCGTTCTGACCATATATCACGGATTCGGGACCGAGATCACCAGCTCCAGGCACATCCAGCAATCGGTGCACAGGATTTCGGCGAGCTTCAAGGTAGGTTCAAGGATGGTATTTGCCGTATAACGAGGCATGGCCTGCGGAGCTCCACTAGCAGGCCGCCATCTCGCAACGTGCCCTAGCCACGCCCCTGGCTCATAAATTACAGAATTCGCTGCACAGCCGTTGGGCGTGCACGCATCATCTTCACGTCGTCCCATTGCATATTGGGCACCATCTTATTGCATTGCACCGGATTGTCGCCTCGCATCGAGGCGCCATCTTGCTGCATCGCAACCGGAATGCAGTACGAGAATCAACGCATCACTTCCACTCGGGTAAGGAACAGACGCATCCCCTACTCTGCGCAAGCATTGCTGCATGATGCTTCACCTCCCCCGAAGCAAGGAACCGACATATCACCCTCCCTGCGGACTTTTTGTTTGTTTTGCGTTAAGCATTCAAGGTACTTTTGTGAGAAACATGTGGCATTTATCATCAACTTGAACTAAATTACTTCTACCAACTTTAAGTCTTTTCTGAGTACAGTATTGTGGATTTTTGTCGTTTATGGTCTTATGTTGAGTCTATATAAAGAATACTTATTTTTATAAAACCTGTGTGGTGTCCATCTGTAGTGTTTTAACTGTATTACTGTACTGTACTGTATGTGTTCACAAATATTTTACACAATGCCCCTGAGATAAGCCTGTCTGCTCATACCAAGCTTCCAAGGTGTTGAGCAGGGGTTATCCAGGAGTGTAATCTCCTTTCCCTCACTAGAAACTAGGGTCCTTATTTGGTCAAAGGTACCTACCTCTGCCAACTAGAGACCCCCAGTTCTAACAAAAACAATGTCCTGTGCCATTTTGAAAATAACCCAGCAAAGCACTCTCCAGGGATTTACTAGAAATTCTAATGCAAAATAAAAAACAATGACAACAGGCAATCTACTCGAACAAATAATACTTTAAAATCCATCAACCAAGGACAATCAACATCATTAGTTTATAAAGGTGATAAGGGGTGAAATTGCATGATCTGAACATGAAGACATCCAGACTAGTCAAAGCTGTGAGTGAATAAGAGGCAAGATAGTTTTAAAGGGCAACTTAGTGAGTGAGTGAATGAGCGTGCGAGTGAATAAGTGAGTGAGGGATTGTCAGCCAATCAATGAGTGCTGTTTACAAATTACTAGGTCTCATCACAGTACTGGTTTCTGACTTCCTTTTTATCAACTAACTAGTTCCTACCATCCGGTACCTAAAGAACATCAGGTGTCTTTCTTGGCTTTGGTGATGTTATCCTTAATCTCTTTGCCTATCTTTACTGGCAACCATATTTTTCTTTTATTCTCTCACTAAATACTCTCTTTGTATCTTTCAAAGAGTTGTGAAAATGTTTACTTCGCTTGAGAAGTTGAACAAAGTTGTTCCAATCTTCTTGAAGGAGGCTAAGGTTTCAGGATGTCAATTGGTTTTGGCCAAGGTAAAGTTAGGCTACTCTGGGTTAGATTCTTAGCTGCCAAATTTACCACCTGAAAGGGATGGCCTACGGCTGCAGCATTTGGCTGTTCTGAAGGTGCTGTAATAGGTTTTTGTTTTAATAGTGCAATTGTGTAATATCTGGTGAAAATTATTTCTGAAAATGTTGGATTTTAATGATGCAGAGTTGCAATTGATGAATTAAATATGTTGCACTTGAAATTAGTTTACTGAGTCATTTTGAAAAGTATTTAATTTTGTAAAGTAAATATGCGGCATTTTTCAAATGAGATGCTATTGATTTAATATCCATGCAATTATTGGTTTCTGTTCATCTGGCTCCAGCTCATTCCCCCTCCCAAACCGTGTCCTGCTGAAAAAACACCTTTCCTCTCGTTGCAGCAAAGCAACGAGTAAATGAAGTCAAAGGTTTAAACTTTACTATTGTGTTATTAAGTGTGTATTGTGAATGAAGCTTCCACCATAAACCAAACTATCATCTTCAAAGACTTTTGCTGGAAATTCCGTTGAAGGTTTTTTAATTCTATGAGCCATTCTTAGAGAATTGTAACGTTTTGTGCTAATCTTGTCCCACGTGCCGTTCCTGAAAGAGTAGGTGGGCTAGTGTTAAAGATTGAAAATATTATTTCATTGTTTCTAATTCTGCCAGTGCAACCCTAACCATGATCTTACCATTCTGAATTTGCAGAATGTACTAATAGAATGTGTGATTCGTGTATAGAAACTCTTGGGCTTTAGAACTGGGGGGCTCATTTTATATTTTAAGCAAGGTGCTGCTGGGTGACTTTTTGTTCAGGCACTTTGTCCATTTTGCCTTAGATTCCTTGGCAATGTTATCACTACTCTTAATGAGTTTGACTTTTGGGATTTTGCCTAAACTTGTTCAGTTGGGGCTAAGTTCTATGATTCTGTATTTATGTAATTGAGCCTTCATGAAAACGTTCATGCATTTTACTCTGTACTGCATTTACAAAAAAATCCTGTATTAAATACGTTTTTGCCTCATTTTTGCTCTAGAACTCAGGGGCTCATTACGATGGGGGAAGGTCCGCCACTGCTGGCCGCGCAGTGCCGGTCCTTCCGCCATCGGAGCCCGAATTTCCCACAGCCGAATTAGGATGGCGGTGGGAATCCCAATCTGTCCGCGGCAGATGGAAAGACCATCCGCCACCTGTCCGCCAGAAGCAATCAGTCTAATCGCTCGGTGGACGGACAAGGGGGCTTAAAATGGTGGCGGTGCATAGTAGGCACCACCCGCCAGATTACCATGCTGACGACAACCATCCTTTCCATGGCGGTAGAACTGCCATGGTGCCTGCCACGTAGTGCAGGGAAATGCACAGCATGTCATTTTGACATAGCGCACAGTGCTGCAGCCAGCAGCCCCGTCCTCAATGTTAAGTGCCCTAATTGCAGTGGTGGGACCGCCGCATGTCTGGCAGGCGGCCCCACACACAGCAACGATGGCGGGTGGACTCAATTCCACCCACCATTGTAATGCGCCCCTTTGTTATTAATGCCTCCTATTTATTTTGGTTTTTCTGTGCTGAAATGTATATATTCCGATGAGGAGTGTAGTCTCTAACCGCAAGATCTATTGGAGATTCTGGAGCCATATTAATTTAATAGAATTGATGTGTTCAGAATATTGGGGTTCAGGTGATTATTAGGGGTCTGCTTCAACCACTCTATCCCCATTGCTACTTAGGACTGCCTTTAGCCCTGAGTAGCAGTGCAGACATGATGATAGCATTGTCATAGTTCATTCCATTTCTGCAGGAAGTTCAGCTCTAAGGGGCATATTTATGAGTTCTGGCGCATCTCTGCAAATCAGCATGGATGCGCCAGAACCAATGCGTCACGCAAAACTACCCTTGCGTCATGGCGGATGCGCCGCATTTACAATGCGGCGCGCCGTGGCGCAAGGGTAGGAAGATGCGTGACGCATCTCGTGACGTAAGGGCGGCGCATCGCTGGAGTCGCGTCGCAAGTGTGACACGACTCCAGCAATGCTCTGGTGTGCCCTATTCTTAACGTGCTGCGTCAGTTCTTACGCCTGCTTCGAGCAGGCGTAAGGAATTGACGTACCAGCACAAGTGCCTGCGTGAAATCTTGTAGATTTCACGCAGGCACTTATGCGAGGCGCACCTGCCCCGGAACGCCCACCCTGCGCCGGAACGCCCACATGTGGCGCATGGCTTTACAACATGACGCATCTGCCTAGATGCGTCACGTTGTAAATGGGTCGCAGGGATGCGCCACATTTACGCCGCCGTTGCGTCACGCAAGTCCGACATAAATCTGCCCCCAAGTTTCTGAACATCCAACAGGCAGAGCATGAATGGTGAGGGATGGTGCCGAATCAAAGTCCTTAGCCACATAATTTAAACTGGAACTTTTTAGAAATCATGACCGGTCCTAAATACGTTTTTTGTTAATGGTTGTATATTGTAGATTCAGGAGAGCCAATTAAATGCTTATTGATCAACCACATACTATATCAATGAGCTCGGTTCAGTTTAATTATAGATGCAATTAAGTTGTAACATTTGTTGTTTTGTTGTTTTGTAAGCTTTATACTCATTAACAAAATTATGAAATGTGCGCAAAATAAAAAAAAGACAATAATTAAATTATACATACTTTTATCTTTTGTGGATGTTCTAAGTATATTGCAGGGCCACAGCCCTATATTGGCAGTGTTTAATGGAACAATACATTCAAGAGATATCTCAAATGTGTCTCCATCTCGGAAAAAGATGAAGAACAAGACAAGGCTGTTTAGGAGTTGCTTATATAACAATACATATTTTGCATTTGTGCGAAAAATGACTATTAAAATGTATTTTTTTTATATAGACAATTTGCCTAGGCATTTGGGGGTTATCCTGATACACGCATTTCCTGTTACTCGGGTGTTGTTTTTATTTTCCAGGTGCGACAGTTTAGAGATGTTTGAAATGCATTAAGCACTGCTTTTGTGTCAAATGCTTTAAACCACTATCGATCTGTTTTGCTCTGATGACACCAGGTCGAACGGGTTTTTGAACCTCGGAGAATTTCTCAGCATATATCATCAAGTTTCAGAGCTCAGAGATGCAGCTCACACATTCTCCACTGCTTTTTTGCATCAAAAATGCAGGCCTAGACGGCAATCCCTTGGCATTTACCAGTTCGAAATCCATTCAACAAAGTGCTAACTTGAGGCCAAAAAACATTTAGAATTTTAACAACAAATAGTTGTGATAGCAGAACTGGTGAACTCACTGGTGAATGTCACTCTCAATCACTAACGTAGACTTATTTTAAATATTCCAGGATGTGTAATGGATCACTTTAATAATTAGGATATTTTTTTAGAGCTTGCTACAAACGGCAAAAGATTAACTAAATCAAACATATGGATTTCCAGCAATATAATACATGTTTGTAGCTTGTGCATGGCCAGATCTGACCTAATTTATTTCAAATGTTGCTACTATCAATCAATCAGAGTACTTGTAGAGGGCGCAACTTACCCGTGAGGGTCCCAAGGCGCTGAGGGGAGGGGGTGCTGCTACTGTTCGAAGAGCCAGGTCTTGAGGAGTCTTCTGAAGGCGAGTAGGTCTTGGGTCTGCCGTATGTGGGTAGGGAGGGTGTTCCAGGTCTTGGCGGCGAGGTAGGAGAAGGATCTGCCGCCAGAGGTTGTTCGTTGGATGCGGGGGACAGCGGCGAGTGCGAGGCTGGCGGAGCAGAGCTGGCGAGTGGGGGTGTGGAAGCTGAATCCGCTGTTCAGGTAGGCCGGTCCGGCTTTGTGGAGTGCTTTGTGTGCGTGAATGAGGAGCTTGAAGGTGATCCTCTTGTCGACGGGGAGCCAGTGTAGGTCTCTCAGGTGGGGGGTGATGTGACTGCGGCGGGGGACGTTGACGATCAGTGAGGCAGAAAATTATGGTGATGGTTAAGTAATCTCTATCCTCAAATGTTTCATGCAGGTCAAGGCTACAGATTTCTTTACCTACCTGTTTGTTAGCACACCTATGACTCCCAATCCATCACAGGTGCTTTGAATGGGCTTTGCGTCAGACCTGGCTCGCGATTCGATGGCGTTGTTGTCCATCCTAGATGTCAGTTCTTAATTTCATTGAGTTCCTCATTATTCTTGATTGTGTGCTACCCACGAGCATTTCAGACTCATAATTCTCTGATTGGAAGATTTGTATCCTCCCACTGATAATGCCATTGATTTGCATATTTCTATTTCATATGACCTTTAGCATCCAAATGGAAAGCATTTTCATTCCATCTCTGCAGATTTGTGCATCTCTTTCCACCACCACCCACCTCCCGCCTAGGAGATACATCCAGAGCCTTGTTAATGACTATAACTATCCCACCGAACAATTGAGATGCCCATGTAAGGCAGAGAAATACAAAAATCATTAGACTTTTGAAAGTGGAGATGCAAATGTATATGTTGAAGCCACGCCCTGTGTGTGATCTGCATGCTTAAAATTGAGTGTTTGCATTGTTTCGATCTGCTTCCACAAAAGGAAACATTATGGATCGGTTTATATTTGTCAGGTCTCCAAGGACTTAGGGATATTGGTGGAAATCGAGGTTGGTGTCGGGCCTATCATTCCAACAACCTCTCCTAGACAGGGGCCTAGTTTTGTGAGTTACCTGGGAGTGTGTGTGTGGGGAGTGTAGGGGGTTGATCTTCGAATTTCCCAACAATCCGGCTGACATATTATGGTACCATTGGCAGAATAAATTATCTGAGAGGCAGGACATGAGGGGCAGTGAAAAGGGAGAGCAGTGCGGATTGCTAGAGTTACTTAAAGGACAATTGCCTAAATTTACAAAGCCATCGAGAATCAAGCCATTTAAGAACAAAAAAAAAAGTTGTTTTTACAATGTACGAAAAGGTAAATTGCGATTCCGTGTGATGGATACGATTCCTAATGGGTAGATTTGCACCAACCTCATTAATATGCATGAAGTAGGTCTAATTGTGGCCCACTAGGAATCGCGAATTTTTATTTATGTATTTATTTACTGTTTTATAGAGCCCGCACGTGACCCGTTAGGGTATCAGAGCGCTTTACAGGGAGAAGACGTTGTATACAAGTATGAAAAAGTAAAAACATAAGTAGGAGTAGAAGGAGGTGAAACATTTATGGAATAACAGTGTGTATACAATGTTCAGATCATAATGCAGAGAAATCCAGCAAATACATTTGTAGGAGTACAAGGCCAGTACAAGATGGATAGCAGCCAGTCAGTCCAAACTCTAGCAGCAACAAAAAGAAGCAAAGCCACTGAGTGGTGTGTGCAATGCATGATTTATGGATCAAACTTGCCTATTAGGAAGATTTTGGCTTCCTTTTAAAATATTGACAGAGAGGGAATTTTTCTGATGAAAGACGGCAGCGAGTTCCAGATTCTTGGTGCGTCCCCAGAAAAAGCAGGATTGTACGTTTTTTTCCTTACGGAAGTGGGGTGGCTGGAGCACAAAGTCTCTGGCGGACCTGGAGTTTCTGGCTCCTCCAGAAACAATGATTTTCCGGGCAAGGTATGCTGGGGTTTTCATGTGTAGTGCTTGGTGGTTGATACATGCCAGTTTGAGTTGGATTCTGATTTCAGGTGGAAGCCAGTTCAGCACCTTCAGATGCAGTGAGGTATAGTTGAATCCTTTGAGCCTGTTAAGAGTCTGGCGGAGGCATTGAGGGGGGCCGAGGAGATCTTGGGCAGGCCTGAAAGGATTGAGCATCCATATTTGATATTGGAGATAACTAATGCCTGGTCTGCCATTTTTAGGTCCAATGCATCAAGGAAAGGTTTTAGTTTCCTCAGGTAGCTCAGGTGAAAAATTGCAGTTTTAGCCATTGAGTGGATGTGGTCTCGCATATTCCGGTTGCTATGCAGGGTGATGCCAAGAGATTTGGCATATTCCACTATGGTCGGTGTGCAATTTAGTGCTGTGATCGACTTGCTCCATTTACAGATGTCAGTGTTTCTTTTAGGGGGAAAGATTAGAAGGAACTCTGTTTTTTGTGCATTTATTTTGAGCTGGTTGCAAGCGAACCATTGAACAGTCAGCTTTAGTGCATCATTCAAAGAGTAGATCTCCTCTAGAAATGAGATTTTGATGTACATATAGGTATCATCGGCATACATGTGGAAGGAGATGTTGGCTAATGAAACTCAAAAGAGTTTCCTACATTAGGAATACCAATATCCTAATTAAGTTTCGTGGAGGATCACAATTAGGAAACCGGTATTTCTTATGTTAGTACATCGGGCCTAACATGTTGGAAAATAGCCAATAGTATTAAGAACTTCAAAATAGAGGGGAGAGAGAGAGTGTGTGTATGTTTTTGTCTGTGTGCATGTAACAATCCAGAGGGGAGAGATAGTGTGTTTGTATGTTTTTGCCTGTGTGCATGTAACAATCCTAGGTGAAATCCCACAACCACCTCACCATACCCAGCAGCAGCCCGTGGAGGGAGTTCCGTGGGGCAGTGAGGCGGGAGGGGCAGGAGAGGGGCAGGGTGGGGGATAGTAAACATCGGAATATGGATGAGCGGAGGTAAGTAAACAGTTAAATGAATAAACTTAATTTCGTTGCGCATGCGACATCGCATCGCTAAGCCGCCATAGAAAGGCATGTTTCCACCCCCATTGTAATATGGCTGCCAACATACTGAAACCTTTTCCACCCGGTCGACTTGTTGATCGGGCGGAAAAGCGGCAGACGGTCTTTCCGTCCGCCGTGGACCCCCCAGCCATCGAAATATGGTGGGGGGTCTTTGCTGCATGGATGGCGGGCGGATCGCCCCGCCATCCTAATGGTGCCCAAAGTTGTGATGCTTTCACTTAATATTCGATTTCACTGTGTGTGGTAGTACAATGAATAGGAATACAAAATGGCATCTTCGATTAGGAGCTTGGAGGCATGCCTGCCAACATCTAGGATAATAAATAAATAAATATTTCTAGTCACTGAAAAAAATCAAAGGTTTTACCTGGTGTGGGGTAGCCCACAGAACAGGCACAGTACCCAACCCCCTGCAAACTATCTATGCACAGCGGGGAGTTTAAGTAAGGCAGCCCTACTGAACTTATTAAAGGGTCAGAACACCAACATATAAACAATCATTGGCAAAGCTAATACATATCAGCAATGGGAGAGCTATTGTATTTGTCAATGTTAATGTTTTGTGCATATGTAGTCCAAGAGCACACAGTTTAAGGAGTGAAACCATGATTTATCCTTGTTTGCTGGTGCGTCTCTTTATTTTTTCAATTTTCTGTTGCGTTTAACTCAGATGAGCCTGGATGCTTTTTATAGCTGACACACAGACATCCGGCAGAAACCTGTGGCAGCTTCAGGTTGAAGATCCCTGCCACTACCCAGACACCATCTGTTACTGTATGTGACAGAAGGTTGTCAGATAAATTCATGCGCTGTACCATCTTTTGTTTGTGTGCTAGAATCTGCGGTGTCGCAGTCTAGTGCTTGGCACCACGTGACTGGCGCTGTGCCTGCTCGGACAGCGCGAGTGCACGCAAAGTGAACAGGGGCAGAAAGAGGAGCATACACACTGCTCTCCCTCTCTAATAAAGTATTACATGAACTGCCAGCACAGACTCCACACCTTATTACGGGGGCCTACATTACACTACAAACTGGTGACAAGCCTGTTCAGACCCTGCAACAACTACTCACTAAAGGTGCCACATCGCACAGCGCACACAGCTGCCAGCACACTTCCTACACCACTGAGAGGAAGAGCGGCGTTATCAGAGTCTCCGGCTGGCCTCTGCCGCGTTTCGCTTCCAGCCTCCTGTTGACCTGGCTTTTGAGGTACGAGTGCAGCGCCTGTGCAACTGCGCGCTCTGTAATCTGCACAACACAAGGCGCTACAGCTCCACTGCTGCAAGAAGTGCTTCAGGCGGCCATCTTCCTGACACGAATATATGCACACGTGAGATACTCCAGGCACAAACTCAAATGGCGGTCTGCCCCGGAGCCACTGCAAACAACATCACCTGCAATGGTGTCCCACTCCTCTGCCTCTTAGCCACCTCATGACACGGCGTGTCTCACATCTGGCGCTTCAGTGACATGCACACTTACGTTCTTCCAGCAAGTCATCTTCTGTGCACCACCCTACAGGGCTGGGCACAATCAGGGCCTCCCTGGTCAACCGCTACGGCTAAGGTCCTTTGTCGGACACGTGTGAGTGTCTAATCGTGCAGCATACAGGAGTACCCTATTCTCATTTCTGCAACAACACACCACTGCCTACAGTGCATCCCCTGTTGCAAGCCTTTTCCTGTAAGAACATCCCAGCTCATCACGATGTGTGCCCAAACCTTCTACTTAACTAATCCAGTACCTTTCCTCCCCAAGCCGGGCGAGCCGGCCATGAAATGGACAGATTGGAAGGGATATTTCCTCAACTACTTGTCTGCCCTGGAAGATGAAGGAGAAGAAGCGTTCTCTAGCAAACGCAGAAAGAAAATACCGTTGCACAATCTAGGGCCAGAAGCGCTGCAAGTTTATGAGTATATGGTTAAGAAACCGAGAGCCGCAACGGATGAAGACGTGTTTCAACATGCTCTAGAAGACTTAGACAGTCATTACCAAACCGTCATTTGCACGGCCATAGATAGATACAATTTCTTTCAGTGGATACAAGTGACACAGAGACAGTAGAGTACTGTGTAGCAGCACTCAAAAAATAGGCTGTAGAGTGCAAATTTGGTCACCTGCATGACGACTTAGTGCGTGATCAGACAATAATGCACACTGTCAACACCAATGTACAGGAAAAGCTATGGGTGAGTGGGGAGGTGCCCCTTCATGAAATCGTAGCGATTGTTAAAAAGACTGAATTGTACAAGAGGTGTGCAGTAGCTGCTAAGAAGGATAGTGACAGCCAATCCACAGTGTGCGAAGTGAGCGACAAAAAAGCTCCTAATGACAAGCCCACCCCGCTGGAGGGTACAAGTATGGCAGACGGCCGACAAGAAACTTGGGAGGGTCTACCCGGCCTCCTCCTGAAAAGAAAGGTCCCTGCTACAGGTGTGGTAGCCAGATGCACATGGCCAATGACAAATGATGCCCAGCCTTCCACGTGAAATGCTCCTTTTGTGGGGTCATGGGACATTTCTGTAAAGTCTGTGGAAGGAGACACAACAATACCTCTGTAAAATGCCTCATGTATGACTCGGAACCGGAAGTGTGGGAAGGGGATGGTGATGATGACTGCATTTTGTGCATAGACAAACAAGTGTAAGGCATAGATAGCAATGCCAGAAGGAAACCATCCTGTCTATTGACCATAGGGGGAGTCCTGATATCCATGGTAGCAGACTCAGGGTCCCCATTCACGATTATACAAAGGGAAATATGGGACAGGGATTTTCCCAACACCATAGGGCACCGCTTACACCCTACCGATGTACATCCTGTCACCTTCACAGGGGAACGGAACCCCATGGTCGGGTTCAGACAACTATCATTTGAGTTTAAGGGGTGAGAGACCACTGGCCTATTTTGTACGTGGCAAAAAAAGGACCTTCAGTCCTCGTATAGGCCGACCAAGAAGCTTTGGGCATCCAACTCAACTCCAGTGAAGACACACAAGTGCTTATGACGGACGACCCTCCCAGACCGGACATAGCCAATCAGTGAAAAGACTTCCCTGATGTCTTTGACGGGACCATTGGGCAACTGTTGAAGTTCACACACAAAATCCAGCTAAAAGAGAGTGCAGTACCGGTTAGCCACAAAGTACGAAACACCCCTTTCAACTGCAGGGAAGCTGTCCAACTTGAATTGCGGCACCTAGAAGACAACGGCATAATAGAACCCATCGAAAGCGCCAAATGGTTGGCACCCTTGGTCATGGCACGGAAACTGAATGGAAAGGTGCGTCTTTGCATCAACCTTCGAGAATTGAACAAAAACGTACTAGTGGACAAATTCAACAATCTGCTGGCCCAAACCAAAGGCATCAAGTGGTTCTCAACAATATACCTCATAGCCACATACCATCTAATCTTCTGCACCCCTCATCCAGGAAGTTGACCTCCTTCATTACTCCATTCGGCTGCTACCAATTTCGGTGACTACCATTCGGGCTGGCGTCCGCTGAGTCAGTATTTCAGAAACTGATGCACAAATTGTTCAAAGACTGAGGCGACGTCTTATACTTCCAAGACAACATACTCGTAATGGGTAGAACCAAGACAGAGCACGATGCCAAACTTCAAGCGGTTTTACCAGCACTCTCTGCAAATGGCCTGTTGGAACTGGCCCTTTTTGCAGGGTCATCCCCAAACTTTTTGCTTCCTCTTCCCTTATTTTTCCTGACCTGTGGCTGTTGGCAATAGGACTCTGCGCACTTTACCACTGCTGATCAGTGCTAAAGTGCATATGCTCTCTATGTAAAGTGTTATTCTGATTGGATATACATGTTTGGCATATTTGTATCACCATGAAGTCCCTAGTAAAGTGCACTGAGTGTGCCAGGGCTGGTGATGACAAATGCTACCAGTGGGCCTGCAGCACTGATTGTGCCACCCACAGGAGTAGCTCTAAAATGGTGTCTCAGGCCTGCCACTGCAGTGCCTATGGGCAGTTTAGAACTGCCATGTCCTCCTGGTCAGTGTCCACACTGACCAGGCCTAACCATTCCCTTTTCGTGCACATCAGCCACCCCTATGGAAGGCCCAAGGTACCCCCCTGGGCAGGGTGCAGTGTATGTGAAAGGTAGAGCATGTACTGGTGCAGGTAACATGTTCTGGTAGTGAATTACAGCCATTTTCGTTTTTCACTATTGTAAGGCTATCTTGCTCCATAGATTAACATGGGGGATGCTGGCTACAGTGGTTAACAGCATTTCTTCCCATAGGAACAAGATAGGACATAAGTATCTAGTATCCCTGAACTCAGAATTTAATAACACATCTTTTAGGAAAGGTTGTTTTTAAATCCTGTGTTTGAGAACAGCACTTTTAGAAAGTTGCTGTTCTCTTGTCTGACCCTTCTGTGTGCCTGGGCCTGTTTGTGTATTGACTGTCTGGTTTGTGAGTGACAGGGGCTGGGGAATTCCCCTGGAGGCTGGATGAGTCAGCACTAGGCTGAATGACTGCATTTGCGACTGGAGTGGTGGGAGGAGTTAGCACCTGGGCTGAATAGGGCTGTGCCTGCCTTCCACAATGCTGGCTCCACCCCCCTGCTGGGCGGCTGAGGACCCTGCCCCTCACTCTGAAAGGAAAGATGCAGCCAGCAAAACAAAGTGCTCAGGATCCACCCAGAACTGGTTCAGACCGGGCTCAGGGCCCACATGCACCAAAAGAACAAAGACTTTAGGGGTATAAGTACAGGACCCCTGACAACAGAAAATTAGATCATCCTGGAAATCAAGAAGGAACCTCTGCCAAGGAGAAAGCTGACTCTGAAGAAGGAAGATTGTCCTGCTGTTGCTCTGCTGGACTGACCTGCTGTTGCTTTGCTGCCAAGGAGAGGGGAAGGACTTTGCTGTGTGCTGTGTCCCCTGTCTTGAAGGAATCTCCAAGGGCCTGAGAAGAGCTGGCTCTCTGTTTTGAAGTCCCAGGAACAAAAGGACTTCACCCCCAGCTTCCCTGAGTTCTGTCCCTCCTAGAGTGCTTGATCCAGTTGTGGGGCCTCTGGAGGTTGGACCTGTGCTGGGAAGCTTGAAACTAAGCTTGAGTGACTTTTGAAACTGAAAAGTGTCGCATCGCTTGCTTGCGGAGCGCATCCCCGACAGTGCGAGAAGTTTCCCGCCGCTACGAAGGTCGAGATCGTCGCAGCGCCTGACGCCGCTGCCAGAGACGTCGCATCCTTCGTTTGCGGGACGCACCAGACCGGTGCGGGAGAATCGAACATCGCTGCGAGTATCGTCGCAGAGCCTGTCGTCGCTGGGTGAGAACGCTGCACCGCTTGCTTGCGGGCCGCATCACGTCGCTGCGAGTGTCGTCGCAGAATCATCGCTTCGAGGAGCTGCGAGAGAAAGGATCGCCGCTGGACCGCGCATCGTCGCCCCGGAGATCGTCGCAGCACCTACGAGATCGTCGCATCGTGCCTTTGCGAGAACAGACTTCCTACGGAACCTACGCACCGGAATCCATACAAGTGGCCTTCCTCCCCATACAGACCGGATTCGTCGCAACACGCCCGCTGCTGCAGCGGGGCTGTCGCATCGCCTCCCCAGGGTCTCAGGAGCAACGCATCGCTTGTTTTCCACCGCACCAGCTTCTGCTTTTGGAACTTTGTTGCAACTAAAGGTACTGTGAGTAAACGTGACGCAACTGTGAACTTTTCACGCAACTGTGGTTATTTTTGCCGCAACTTGAAGAATTTTAACGCAACCTTAAGAACTCTTTTGAAACCATATTCTTGAACTGTGTATGTTGGATTTTTGTCGTTTTGGTCTTGTGTAGTTTAGATTAAAAATACCTTTATTTTTCTAAACTGTTGTGGAGTCAGTTTGTGGTGTTTTCACTGTGTTACTGTGAGTGTTGGTACAAATACTTTACGCATTGCCTCTGGTTAGCCTAGACTGCTCGCGCCAAGCTACCTAGAGGGTGAGCGGAGGTTATCTCAGAGGGTTATCTCCTTGCCCTGACTAGAAGCAAGGGTTCCTATTTGGACAGTGGTACCTACCTCTGCCAACTAGAGACCCCCAGATCTAACATGGCCTCACCACAGAATTGGAGAAATGCAGGTTCGGCCTACGCAACGTCACGTGCCTGGGGCATGAGACCATCAAAAATGGAATTTCTCTAAAGAAGGCCAACGTGAAAGCCATCAAGTAGGCGCCCAGACCACGAACCAAAGATGAAGTTCGCTCTTTTCTGGGATTAGCAAAATTTTATAGCAAATTTGTCAGTAACTTTGCAACCAAAATGCACAGTCTGCAGCAGCACCTGAAGGAAAAGACCGCGTTCAGCTGGACGTCAGAATCAGACCAAGAATTCGAGACCATCAAAAAAGACATCTGTGAGGCCATTCCACTGCATCGGTTTGACAGCTCTGCCCCTGGCATTTTGACAACCGATGCCAGTAAAAAGAGATTAGGGGCGGTCCTGTCGCAACGTTCCACAGACGGCATGGAAACCTCCATAGGTTTCGCATCCCGCTCCCTCGTTCGAGACGAGGAGAAGTTCAGCGTCATTGAGAAAGAAATGCTGGCATCCATCTGGGCCATGGAAAAAGTTTCGGCAGTATCTATGGGGCTCCCGGTTCACCCTCAGAACAGACCATAAACCGCTGATCAAAGTCCTCCCTTCCAGCGGGCACCCTAAAGCCACCCTGCGCATTGCCAAGATGACACTCTGGTTCCTAGATTTAGTCTACAATGTGGAGTATCTACCAGGACACAAGAACAAAGTGGCAGACCTTCTCAGTGGCTCTGCTGCCATTCAGGGAGCTCCACGCAATAACGAATGAGAAGAGTAGGACGTGGCACTCACAGGAGATCATAATCAGTGCGCAGGATTGGAAATCGGCCTTTGAAAATGACCCGCACCTGTCCAAAGTTTAGACCTTCGTCACTCAAGTCTGGCCCGAGAAGAAGCACTTGACGGACAACTTCCGGAAGGTCTGGGAAGTGCGCGATGAATTATCCCTCAGCGACGACGCCACATTCCTACTCAGAGGAGACAAAGTTGTCCTCCAAAGGATCTACTTGAGCGCATCCTCAGCATCCTGCACAAGGGCCTTCTGGGAATTGTGAAGTGGAAGAGGAGGGTGAAACAGTCGTACTGGTGGCCAGCCATTGACAATTCCGTGGAAAAGTATGTTTGAGCATGCCAGCATTGCGCCAACGCAGACAAATTGCTGACAACGCTTCAGCCCCCTATGGGTGAGTTCCATACACCTGCCAACCCCTGGGAAGAGTTATCTGTCGACATACTGGGCCCCATCCTTGACTCATAGGGAATACCCAAATATGTCATTGTCCTCGTAGACAGGTACTCCAAGTGGCCAGATGTGGACATCTGCGACAAGGTGGACATGGATGCCGTCATTGCGTTCCTAACTAACACCTTTCTGAGGGAAGGGATCCTGAATTTCCTGACAAGCGACAATGGTCCCCAGTTCACCTCGGAGAAATGGGCAGCCTTCATCTGGAGAAATGGAGTCCAGAACAAACACACGCCAGTGTATCACGGCCTTGTCGAACGGTTTAACCAAGTAATTATGGCTTGGTCCAGGCGGCCATCACCGTGGGCAAGAACTAGGAAACAGAGATCAAGAACACGGTGTGGGCCTATCACATCATGCCCACCCTCACAGGATACAGCCCTTGCAAGATACTACGAGATAGGGAACTTTTTACGAGAGACAACCTGGTTTGGATGGACATGAAACTTCAAATCAAGTGGTCACCAGCAGTGGTCTGAAGCAACATAAAGAAAATACACAGAGACAACTACGACAGGAAGCATGGAGTGCGTGAGAGCTCCTTGGCAGTGGGAGACTTAGGGAAGAAAGTAAACAGCAAATTCAGCAAGCCCCTGTAAATCAGGGAACTCTATTCCCGTTCAGCCTACGGAGCGATGGCAAAGTATGGTCCCCCTCTAGAATGGCTTGTGCAACAAAGTCATCCAGTGGCATTCCAACTGCACCAACTCTACGCAGGATCCCATGGAGTGGACTCTGACCTTGATGACAACGCATCACCTGTAGGCGCCGGGTCTAGTGGCCTGATGAAGGGGACAGGTGGTGATACCGAGACCACAGGAGCAAGGTACAATGATGACTCCACACAGCACACACTACCTCAGGAACCCAATCACACAGACAACCCAGATATCAGGCAAAGGGCTTCCACCTCACAAGACAGGGGCCAGAAGGAGTGCACCATGAAAACCAGTTCACACGTAAAAGGAACACGAGAGGAGCAGGCCTCCTTTACGCGCACCCGCACAGGCAGGATAGTGGTGCAGCCAAAGAAATATGACGAGTTCACAATGTAGAATGGTCTAGGTGCCTTATCACCCATCACCCCATGGGGCTCCTCCGTTGAGGGATTACCAAACAGAGACAATGTGCAGATTTATTGTTCATGTATTTCATTGCTTACGTAAGCAAGGGCATTCTTTGGTTACTCTTTTAGGTTGGGGTTATAGAGGAAAGATGTGTGATGTCACAGCCTTCATCCTGCCACTGTCTAAGAGCACTAGGCATCAAGGCCTCAACCCTTACGCTGCTCACTTCTTTTTTAGAAGACTGAATCCAATCAGTAGCTCTGGATCAATTTCAATCGTCAGCTTATGCTCTGCCCTGGGGGATTCCACAGGGCTCTTCCCTCAGTACGACTTTATTTAATATCGATGTGTCTGAGTTAGCGCCATTGATTCAAAACTTTGGCTTCACTCTGACTTCATAAGCTGACGACACACACAGTACATGGCCTCAGTGTTTAAAAATGAACTACCTAGCTACGTTTTCAAGATTGCATGCGAGATATAAGTGCTTGGATGAGTACTGAAAAAATTGAGATAATAACTTTTGGCAGTCTCTCACTGGCTTGGGGCTCTTCTTGGTGGTCGGACGAGTTAGGTGATCTGCCTAAACCTATAAATGAAGCTAAGACTCTGGGCATGCGGATTGACAGTAAATTGACATATGCCAATCAAACCAATGCAATGGTCTCCTCCTCTGTCTTTTATAATCAGGAAAATATAGAAAATGTTTCCTTATCTTCCAGCCAGTACTAGGAAAACTGTTAGGACTGCATTAGTATTATCAAAATTTGATTACTGTAATGGTTTTTGTATGAATATCCAAAGTCATCACTGCAAAACGCTGCAGATGGTACAAAATGCAGCCTCCAGAGTTTTGCTAGGTTTACCCAAATTTCAGTCTGTTTTGTGGTGTAGTTCCTACGAATCCCCGAGGACTTGCGCGTATTGGATGACCTAAACTGAGGGCTTGGTGTCCCAACCACTTCCGGACACCCCCACAGGATTTGTCAGCAGTTAGACCATCTAGCTCCACAGTGCCACTAACCTCCCCAGTATTCTACAGTGGTGTAGGTAGTCTTTGGCAACCACTGAACAGACAACCCTGATATCCTCAGGGATTGTGATAAAATATACAGTACGTTTTGCTCAGATACTCGTGCTTGCTTACTCAGAAAATAGACAGGTTGGCGATTATGACATTTTAATAAGTATTTATTGGTCCAGCAACAGCCTCGTGCAAAACATATGTGTTGCGACAATCAGGAGACAGAAGCGTACTAAAGAGATTGCTACTACCAATATATTAAACAGTAGATACATTTCTAGCATAGTGCTAATAAGGTAAACATAAGCAGCTCAGATAAAAACAGTAGCACTTGCATATTCCTAAAATGCACGCCCTAAGTAATTTGTCTAAATGTACCTAGCCTGAATCTGTAGGAGTGTCATGTATATATGTGTATGTAGCTATGTATGTGTGTGCTTAACCCTAGGGGGTTAAGGACAGGTTAATTTAGTGACTTTTGAGTTTCACCGAGACAAGGATTGTGGTTGTTGTGTGAGAAGGATTTTCACCCCTCTCAATAAAGGCTCAATTTCTAACACATGCTGATTACTTAATGAATCATCGACAGCCCATAACCTCTAAAAGTTTTGCTTATCCCAGATATGCGATCAAAACATACCAATATTTTTGAGCCAAAAAGCAATAGATCTAAAGTCCTCTGAACTAATTTATACTGAATGCACCGCTGCAGCTTAATTGTTCGCCTTTTTCTGTGATGAATAAAGTTTTCAGAACGATTTAGCACCAACATTTGCACATACTGATAAGTACAAATATGACCTTTGTACCTCAGAAATACATTTTTTGGGATCAGTTGGTGGGTTGAAATGTTGATAGAAAATTGAGTCGACTCCTGTATGTGCTCCTTTTTGTTGATTGCTTGCTTTCGCCACTGTTTTATTAGGATTGCAATTTTTTTAATTTATTGAGTAATGAAAATGATTTCTGAACTGCTGTTTTTATAAGCCCCCGTGCAGGACACTGATACTGGAAAACACAAATCACTGCTAGTTTATAGAGGATGTGTACAAAAAGCAATTACCTTTGCCACCGTGCAAAGAAAGGTGCCTGCAGGAACTTTGGGGCATATTATCAAGGCAGCCGCGGGCCGTGGAGGGAGTTACGGTGGGGCAGGGAGGCGGGGAGGGGGAGGGGCAGGGTGGAGGGACCTAAAAACTGGCATATGGATAATTGCAGGTAAGTACACAATTTAATTAATAAAAACGAAATTCGTAGCGCGCACAGCATCGCATTTTGCGATGCAGTGCGCGCTACGAAATTTGTTTTAATAATTAAATTGTGTACTTACCTGTAATTATCCATATGCCGGTTTTTAGGTCCCTCCACTCTGCCCCTCCCCCTCCCCGCCTCCCTGCCCCACCGTAACTCCCTCCACGGCCCGCGGCTGTATCAAGGACAGGCGATACATTATCGCCGCTTTTATCGGCAGGAAACTGCCGATAAAGCGGCGATAATGGCCTTGATAATATGCTCTATGAATTCCAATCGAAGCCCATGTTAGATGTGAACACATCTAACATGGGGTTCGATTGGAATGTGAACACATCTAACATGGGCTTCGATTGGAATTCATAGAGCATATTATCAAGGCCGTTATCGCCGCTTTATCTGCAGTTTCCTGCCGATAAAAGCGGCGATAATGTATCGCCTGTCCTTGATAATATGCCCCTTTGATTTTACCTACAGAGGCTGAAGTGACATCTGTAACGGCAGAAAATATTGATCTTGCCTGCATTTGTACTTCCAGTGGAGGGATCAGGGAGAGACAAAGTTCTCCTGCTTTATCAGCAAAGCCATGGTAAAATATGTTTTGAATATTGCAGCTGCTCTGAGAATGATGTAGCTTCAGGGAATCAAACTCAATCTTACTCCATGAGGCTGACCCACAACTAATTTAGCTTATTTACAAGCCCCTTACACCGCACATTTTCCCATATTAAAAGAGATGCAAGACAAAAAAATAGGTAACAGGTAAAAGGGCGCACTGCAAATGATTTTGGCTCTGTTAGGTTCACAGATTACTCTGATTGCTACTAGGCAGAATAGGAAGGTTACCTGACTCCCTAACTAATTCCCTGATTCCAGGCAATTAAAATAATTCAAAATTCCTGCCGAGCAAAAAATTGTGTATAATGTTTACACTTTCTTATACTATAGTCATAAAGTCCATATATTGTCCATTAACCAGTAAGACACCAGAGTCCTCGGCAGGAATTTTGAATTAAAAGAGATGCACTGGCAGCGCAAGAGGATTGTAAATAAGCACTCTAGGTGTCCCGTGCTCACTAAGCCACTGGAGTCAAGCTATCCTGGCTGAAGACGGTTGATAGCCAGAAACCGGTCCTAGGATGCCTGATTCCGGTACAGGGAAGACATGGCTTGGCAGTTCGGTCTGGACTGTTCCCAAGAGGCACATGGTCAAGACTGATTTGCATGTCTGAACTGGGGTGGCTTGGTGAGCAAAATAACAATGGATTAATCCCAGATCTGTGACTGGGGGGGAATGTTTTGCCATTGTGCAACATTCTGTCCATCACCTTGTGTGTTTTGATATCAGGGGGAGCCAGTCTCTGGCCAATAGAAGCATTGTGTTTTGTTTTAAGTGTTAGAAGCATGAGCGGCAGTAAGCCAGTCTGGTATTGGACCATCAGTGACAACTTTTGTCATTTATTTCCTGACTGGGAATATGTGTATAACGGGGTAACAGAGCTTAACTGCAATGTTTAAATATGTTTAGACACATTTAAACATTGTATAGCTGAATAATTGCGCACAGTTTGAGGGGGGCCGAGGATATTAAAAAAATGTACGGGGGGGGAGCAGCAGTAATAAGTTTGAAGCCACTGGTGTGGGGGTAGGTGTGTCACTCACTGGTGGCTAGTTATCGAGCAGGTACAGAAGTGGTATGACAGGTGCCATGGGCTCCTTAGTTGCACAGGAAATGTGGAAGCGTGTTAGGGTGACTTTTGGCCTTATAAGTCTCCCCTTCTGCTAGCTCTAATGAGGTGGTGTGACCGAGACAGACTGCGCGGTGGACATACGCATCGTAATAGGGCGGGCAGTTCCAAGCCCACCGAGTTCAGTTCTGCTAGATTGGACCTTACCGAAACTGTTGGGGTAGGAATTTCCAGTTAGAATTGGAAAAACCGCATTGGTTGGTAAGCCATGTATTGTAGTGCATCATAATACTATGGTCGGAACAACTGCTTCTGATGCAAGATCAGGCAGGCAGACTGACCCTGACAAGCCCACGGAGGCTTACCGACAGACATCATAATAATGCCCTTAAGGGCAGCGAAGAAAGCATTGTGCCCTTCAGCGAATCGGTGTCAGGAGGGCACTCTAAGCTATAAGAGCGTGTAAGGAACTACCGTTTAAATTCCAGGGGGTTATTAAATTAAGAACTGCTTTGCAACCAATACATTGGCGAATCTGTCTACATAGAGCACATGCAATTTTTCTTTCCTGTCAAGCATTAGAGATACACTATGACACCTGTATGTGGTAGGTGTATCAACAATATTTAACTACCACTTAGAGCAGGGTGCCTACTTTCCTGACATATAAAGGTCACTTGGTTGTGGGCTCTTGTGTGTGGTAGTGCAGGTGTATGTGTAGGCCTTATTCATGACTCACTTGATAGAACAAAGGTTCAAGCCTTAGTCAATTCCAATTTTAATGATATACAGGCCTTTTTTGCTGTGGATGCAAAAAATCTGTGTATATTTTACCTTTATACCTCCAAAGGTATGGTATTAATAATCTTGAATGCATTTGCATTTCCCAATAGGTCAGACCCTGCAATCTTCCAACATAGGTAAGATTGTTCTTGTTGTCTCCTACTCCTCACAAAGAATAGCGATATCACACTACAGAAGGCCAAGGTTAGAAGGAGGGTAGAACCAGTCCTGAAGAATGCCCCAGACCTGGGTAAGACGGGGGGTGTAAACATGCCGACCTAACTAGGGGCTTTGTAAGCTGCTTAGGAAAGTGTTTTTACCTATGCAGTTCAGCAGTAAAAGAATACATACACATTATTTCTCATGCATTTGTTACTTGAATAGATTCAGTATTCACCTTACCAGTAAAGAGGTACTTACACCACTCATTGTCAAAAATTATCTTTACTTCTTCAAGAGCTGAAGGAAGTGCAATGGGGATCATGGTGTGGAGGAGCCTTGTAATGAATATGACACTTCTGGGGATAAGGGTCACCGTAGATTTAAGGGAAAATGCTGCTTAATTAGTGCCCAAAGAACCATCCCACACTCTGTCCTTATATATATTGAAACAAATGTATTCACTTTTTTGTGTCAACACAGGTATGCTAAAAGTGCCATCTACAGGCACAAATGGAATGGCATGGTTTACACACTCTGGATCTGTGGCAATATTTACTCACAAATGAAAGATAGAATTGTAGCAAATCCACAGTCAAGCAGCAGCGGCTCCTCCGCAATGGCAGAGGAGCATCGCCCCACTGCTCAGAGCCAGGAGCTAAAAAAAAAAGATATTTTATTATTGTTTTGGTTTTCAGCAGCTGGGCGTGTGTAGGGATAGGTGGGGCTAGGCCATGGGAAAGCGAAGTAATGGAGTTGTTTGTGCACTTCTAAGTGCGCTTGTATGCTTGGCTGGCCATTTTAGGCCGGTCAAACAGCCATGCACGGTTACGTTTTGCCAACCCAGCTGTATTGCACAGCCGATTTGGAGAAACAGCACAGACTACCAGTGCCTGATTGAGCGTTAAACCAGCCTATTCGGACCAATCCCTTCGGTGCGCTAATGCTTGGTAATAGCATGAGAGCAGCTTGAAAATTGCACAGGGAGACACTAATGTTGTCCCAGTGTCTGCTGGGACAAGGAAATAAAGGGCCACTGAAGCACTAGACACTTGGAACCTTCAGGTAAGTTTTAGTTTTTTCATTAATATTACCCTCCTGCACTAGCCCTCCCATGCCCCCCGCACCCTGCCCACCTGACCCATCACGTTTGTTTCCGCTGCCACCGCAACCAAGGTGGATTTTCCACACTCCTTTGTTAGAACGTTTCTATTACCAAAAGATGAGGACAGTGGTAGCCACTGAGAAGGTAGTAAACACCCAAAATGTTGTAACTGTATGTGTGGTCAGATGCAATTGCAATGATTTTTCACATTACTTTAATGACCTAGATTATGTGTGCAAATTTGGGGAGGATAAATACCCAAGCAAACAGATTAATCCTCATAGAATAATATTTTCAACGCGGACACATAAAGTACAGACATGATTCAGAAAAGGTAGTGATACATTTACTAATGTAAATAATAATGTATGGTTATCATGGTATTAAAATAATTCTCCACAGAATCTTGAAAAGATAAGTTGCATATTGGTAAATGTAACATAAAATAAATTCACCTTTTAAAACGTTTTTCAATTTTTTTTCTGTGGGACAGATATTTCTAAGAAGCATATTTTTTCCTATAGACATGCCCTTTCCACTAGATTTAGGAGTGTTAACTCTCAATTACCAACCTAGGTAGGGATCTACTTCTGCCCTTGACAGGAATACTTCTCTGAGTGTAAGCAGAATGAAAATGTGCCTTGGCGTTATTTGAGAATACCCATTAACAGGGCTAACTTGTGAATGTTCATTGTCTTTTTCACACAAATCATTTTAGCATCTGAATCTAATTTAGTAGACAATGGGTTTTTGAATCTGCATTCACAGGCACTAATTCACTGTTAGTCTCTGCTTACTCCTGCTAATTCTCTGCTCCGTATACAATTTCCATGAATAACATTTGGAGAGAAAGAGAATGACACACTTTGCACTATATTTACTTTGGGTGGTAAGAGTACACAACTCCAGAATCCTATACTGTGCTCTATGAACACCTACTGAATTCCTAGCTTGGTGACTGACTCACAGCTCTCTCACGCTTCTTATGTAGAGGACAAATTAGACTGGGCCAACCTGACACCCTCCCGCCACAATACCGGACCCCTACTTATCTTGTAATCTCCATATCAGTCTTTCCAATCCTCATTCAGAGCTGACATATGCCAATAATGTATGTATAGATATTTTAAGGTGGTGTTTAAAATAGTGTATTTAAATTTTTGTAATATTGTTTTAGGATCTTGGCTTCATGGGGGATTGAATGGGCAGTGTATTAATTTAAACATTTATTACTTAATCTTCTTTATCTAGTTATTAATTTTTTTTATTTTTAGAATTTGATTTATATATCTAATATTTTAAAACTTTATTCATGTAATGTTTCATGGTTCTGGGGTGTTATTTGCTATTAGGTGGGAATTGCCTGATAATGATAATATGTTAATTCTAATATATTAGTCATTATTGGTGCATTCTTTTAACAACTTGCTCGATGTATTTTGAATAAATATAATAAATAATTTCAATATTTAAAGTTTTGGGTTGTGGAGTACATTGAGAGAATGGATGGGTAATGTTCCATTTATAACACATTTATAACATGTCAGATTCATAAGCTAGAAATGTTGAGCGTTCATAAATTTAGGGACCAATTCACAGAGGTGACTTAAACTTTTATGTAAGTTTACATATATCACAAACAAACAATTTAATAGTAAATTTACAACTGCAAAGATTCCTCGGTTGGAGTGGAGGACTCTGCACCTAAATAGATATGACAGACAGAAAAAGTTAGGATGAGTAAGTTTACCTTGATGAATTGGGCCCACAAAGTTTACAATTATTTGAATAAAAAGAATGTTTTAATTAATATTCATGTTTGGCACTTGAAGTGATGTCAATCTTATTTAATTTACAATTATTTTAAAGTTATTATGGTTTAAAAATTGCTTTTAACCATCGATTTTATTATTTATTTAGTATAATAGCCGTATATTTCAGATCAGTTGTACTTTTTTAGGTGAACTGTTCTTGCAAATATATATTAAAGTATATAAATTTAAATGTATATAAAATATATAGGGGCATATTTACAATAAGTGGCGCATCCCTGCATATCAGCAGGGATGCGTCACTTATTGTGCGCCATGCCTCCGCAACCATGGATGTGCCGCATTTACAATGCGGCGCACCATGAGGCAAAAACGGCACAAATGCGTGACGCATCTGTGCCGTAAAAGTGACACATTGCTCGAGTTTTGTCGCAAGCGCGACGCAGCTCCAGCAATGCTCTGGGGGGCCCTATCTTGTTAATACTGCGTCAATCCTTACGCCTGCTTCAAGCAGGCGCAGGGTTTTGACGCAGCATGGGCCCCAAAGTGACTGAGTGAAATCTTGTAGATTTCACTCAGCCATTTTAAAAGGCGTTCCTGCGCCGGAACGCCCCTCCCTGCTCAGGAACGCCTCCTTCTGGCGCAGGGCTTTACAACGTGACGCATCTCCCAGATGCGTCACGTTGTAAATACCCCGCACCATATCGCATCTTTTGCGCTGCCGCTGCGTCACAAAAGTGACGCAACGGCGGCGTAAAAGACACGCAAGGGGTTTGTAAATCTGCCCCATAGTATCTTTTTTTAGTCTAACACATGAAAGTGTAGTATAATTATTATTTATGGACTACATAAAATCAAACATAAAGATTTTTAAAATGTTATTAATAAAACAGGTTGTTTAAATATTTTAACTAATAAATAAATATATTTATGGGCTTGGAGGAAGAAAAGCAAATCCGATGCCCTTCTCTTCAAAATAATGCATTTCCTCCAATATTTGTGGGAGTGGAGTTAAAATAGTAATGCTGACTCTCAAACAAATATTTGCATTTACTACAATGGGAGTAGAGATGTGCCCATGTTCCTCCGTGAACTTTGACTGTCTTGTCAAACCTGGTATTGAATAATAATTGTGATATATATTATTCAAATTTCTGAATGAATTTATGCATAAATTGTGTTTCATTGGTACATATTCAAAATTGTTATCCCAACCATTTTGTAACTGATGTTACAAACAAGACTACGTTGAACATCACCAACATCTAGTACAACACAATTAGAGTTCATACAGATTTTGCCAGAATGACCTAGTCTGTCACGTCTCTTTCTAAATTAGAGTATGTCTGTTAGACCTGCCAGCCTTAGGGTGGTCTTCCCCCAAACCTCTTGCCTTCTTAATTCCAATTTTTGCTGAAATTTTTTTTTGTTGGCATTAGGACTCTCTGCACTTGACAATTGCTAACCAGTGCTAAAGTGGTTGTGCTCACTCCCCCACACATGGTTTGATTGCCATTTACCTAATTGGCATATTTAATTTGGTTATAAGTCTCTTGCACAGTGGTATACCATACAGTCAAACCTGTAAAGTGAATGCTACCAGTGGGCCTAAAGAACTTATAGGGCCACCCACTTAAGTCGCACCTTAAACCATGTCCCAGGTCAGCCATTGCAGCTTGAATGCAGTTTTAATCTGCCATTTAACCCCCCTTGCCAAGACATAAACTCACTTTTTATTAGTCACCACTAGAGTAGCCTGTTTGCGGCACATAGGGAAGGGTGCTGGGTAGTTAAAAGGTACAGGGAAGACCTGGCTTGGCAGTTCGGGCTGGACTGCTCCCATGAGGCACAGGGTCAAGACTGACTTGTATATAGCTGGGTCTGAACTGGGGTGAAAAAGTGAGCTAAAGAACGATGATGATGGTGCTTGAAAAGTTTTAGAGCTCCGTCCATCATCTCCTTGTGTTTGCATAGTTAAAAAGTTGGACATGCACTTTTAAGTTTTACATGTCCTGGTAGTGAAAAACTCACAAATGTGTTTTTCACTACTTTGAGGCCTATCCCTCCCATTGGATAACATTGGGTATTCCTTATCACATTTGATTAGCTGTGATCCCTAATTGAGAGCAGGTAGATATTGTATGTTTGGTACCCATGAAAAAGTAATGATAACCCCTCTTTAATGGTAACGTTATATTTTTCATTACAATTTTCAAAATGCCACTTTTAGAAAGATAAGATAGGACAGTGGTTCCCTGGGGAAAGGTTTCGAGCGTAAACCTCTTGGTCAAAACAATATTATCAATCTAGAATCAGTTGGTGTGAATTTTACAGCTAATTTAATGTATATCTTATCACAATACAGGTACTCCAAATATTACGAAGTGAAAGTAGAAAGTGAAATATGTCAGTACATGGGTCTGCAGTTCCTGTAGAGGTGGAAGGGAAGGAGTTCTAACAGGCCAGTCAAAATAAGGATCCAGTGCAGCGGTTTCTTATTGGATTAAGAGCCCTCACACACTCTTGCAAGTGTCATACTTCAACATAGGGCTGTGCTCCTTGTCAAGCCGGCTCTGGAAGAAATCTTTTATCCAAAGCTGTATGTGAAGTGTCTATGAAGGGCCCTTAGTGTAGATGTGTAGCTAGAGCATTTGAGTGCAGGTGATTAAAAAGGGATCAGGTGGATCTCAGGGTTAAAGACTATTTATTCAATGAGCCCACCTGTCCAATTAAAAGACTATGAGTGCCACCCTTAAGGGCACATTTTTTTAGCATAGTTACTTAAAACCCTTGCATAAAATGTACAGCATTAAAATCTTCTAAATAATTAGTAAAACATTTTTTAAATACGTTTAAATAAGTTGCAAACCATTGTAATTGTGAATTAAGTTTTTGAGTTTATTCAATAAGTCCACCTGTCAAAATAAAAGTCTATGTGTGCCACCCTTAAGGGCAATGATACCTGGTGGCACATTACCTAGAAACATGTTGACATGAGGTCAAAATATTTCTTCCCTAGGTAAGTCAATGTACGATCTGTGGCAATTATTCAAGTCTAAATGGAAGGGGAAATATGATGTACACAATGCTTGGAACCATCATTATACCTGCCAAATTGGGGAAACAATACCAATATTAAAATAATAACTCAAAACAATGTTGTACAATCTGCAGTGGATACAAAATCTATGGGTCAAATACTGCACATATATGATTTTCATGATCAGTAGAACAAACATCTTGCAATCATGTGAGTAGAAACCCAAAGTGGGGTGGGAGGGCGGTGGAAAGTCCTCTGAGGAGTTAGACTGAACGTGGCTGGGGAGGGTGCACCAAAACGGGAGGCAGTTTTTCAAGTTTATTTTTTTTAGCATAGTTAGTTATTTAAAACCCTTGCATAAAATGTACAGCATTAACATCTTCTAAATAATTAGTAAAATATTGTTTAAATAAGTTGTAAACCATTGCAATATTGAATTGAGTTTTTGAGTTCAAATTGTATTTTTGAAGGAGAGGGCATCAATAAGGAGCCCATTTCCCATGATGATTTATTTAGTGAGGTTTCAGTAGCTGTTTCCATTCCTTCAGAAGATCTTTGCAGGTGCGTAAAAGGTGCAACAGATCCTTCACTGCTGTGCCACATAAGCAACAAGAGGAGCTTTCATGCTCCCTGAGCCAATGCTGGAGATGCTGTGTGCAAGGTAGCAGCCCAAAGCGATATTTCATTAATTGTATTTTGACAGCTTCTGTTGAAGTATTTCTGTGGGGCCAGAAGAGTCTAGGTACGGAAGGTCACCAAGCTACGAGCCCTCTTCAATGGTGCAGCTTTGTCTTTGATCAGTGATAGAACTTTTACTGTTTTTCATACAAATTTATTTAATGCGACGTTGGCCATGAGTGAATCCCAGAGCTACGATAGCCCTGTGCTGCACAGACCTTTTTTGATGTAGCTTGTGGCAGGTGATGAGTGGCTCTGTCGTATTTCTAGCCATAAGTAGTGGTTGAGGGTTTCAGGTGGTGTTTTCTGGATTTTGTTCTAGGTGACAATGTAATTTCTTTGTCTTGCCAGGGTCTGTGTTTGTAGTCCAAACTCTAACCTAATCTGTGCTGTTGAGGTGTGATTGGGCAAGCTGAAGATAATTATGTACGCTCAAATGATTTTCCTGTCCAAGATCATGGAATCCCTCACCCTCTGTAGTACACTGCCATAGACTATCATTGGTAGGAGCTTGGCTTGTGTGACTTGGACTAAGAGGAGTAGGGATGGACTGCTCAGCTCTGAGCTCAGTTTACTTAGTGTGACTGCCAGGGCATGGCCCTTCCTTTTGTGTGAGTTCTTCTGGACAACAAAATGGCCTCCCTTGTCGATGATGAAGCCTAGGCACTTGTATTTCATTGGTGGTTCAATGTTTGTTATGCCCCAGTACCAGAACGGTGTCTTAGTTAGGTTTTTCTTGATCGTCATTGTCCTAGTTTTCTCCAGGTTGATGTTTAGGTCATTGGCTTCAGAGAATTCCTGTGTGGTAGTGAGGAGGTACTGCAGGCCCACCTGTGTGTGGCTGATCAGGTAATGTTGCCCACATAAAGAAGACATAGCAGTGCTAGTCCTTCTATTCTTGGGGCATGTGAGTTGCAGGTGGTCAGTGCCAGTACCAGTTCTGCTAAGAAGATGTTAAATAAGATTGGAGCCAGGATGCACCCCTGTTTAAGCCCCATATTCATCGGTATGCATCTTGACAGGAAGAAGCCATCACCAAGCTTTATCTGGACCCATATGTCTGTGCGGAGATTGATTAGCCGTTGTGTCAATGTGCTCCGGAGTCTGTTGTGGTTCACATGATCAAAGCAGCTTTGTGGTCAATAAAGGGGCATTTTTGTGCTTCCGCCTTGTCGATCGGCAATAACATGTCCAGAATATGTTGCCTCGTTGTCTAGGAGAGCGACAAGGCAGTAGTTCTTTGGCATGTACTTGTCTCCAGTTTTGAATATCAGAGAGATTATTGAGCCACCCGCCCCTCAGCAGGATGGAACTGTGCTGATTTGCCTTATCTCTGTAAAGAGAGGTTCAAGGGTTTTGGGCCAGAATTATGTGTCCTATTTGAACAATGCTGGGGGGATTCCATTTGGTGCCGGGTCCCCTCTCAGCTTCCTTTTCCTATTTGCCCTTTGATTGCCAAGATGATATGTGCTAGAGATGATGTAGTTTTCATGTTTCTTTCTGTTGGGAGAGGTGCTGTAGCAGCCTCTTACTCAGTGTGTATTACCAGCAGGGTCTCTTGAGGGTTGCCTCTTGAGTATGTTGAGGATTCTGATTTGGTAGTCTGTGAAGTGAGATCTTGATAGAGGTGACCCACAAGGTATCTTGCCCAGTCTTCTCCTGAGATGTTGGATGAGATGCCGTCATGTGTGGGGCAAACTAATCTGTTAATTGTGTCCCAGAATCCGCGGGAGCCACTCAAAGCCGTTTTTGTTTGATTGAGGACACTGGGCATTATTTCCTCTGCCTTCACGGAGCCTGATACTCGGAGGAACTGCTGATTGTTGAACTTACCACCGTTTGCTGCAAGGGGCTGAGACTGCGAGACCCAGGGTTCACCGCAATTCACGAACACAGCGCACCTGGTGTCTCTTCCCGCCCACCTGTTACATCTATATAATCACACCCTTTACCGCGATCGCGGGACGCACGCGGGCGCTGGGCTAAGCCCGGGCAAAGGGCGGGCCCTCTGAGGCCCTCCAAGGCCAGATAAGGCCGGGCTGGGCAACCCCTCTAAGCTCCTTTTTTTATTATATAAAATATTTAGTGCCGGTACTATTTATATGTTGTGGCCCCTGTGCTACAAAGACTGATTTGGAGTAAGCTGTGTTAGTAATCTCCCTTTGTGGTTTATTTAGGCCAGGGAATACCCAATAATAGTCTGGTTGTCCTGCTATCCAATTTGCTCTTTTAAGTCACTAGTTTTTTTTATATCTTCTAGTGTCGTTTGGCGTGTGTCTTTACTCTTTTGCTTCTGAAAAGACAGCAAAAAAATTACGGTCTGGGCGAGTATTGGTGGGCAGGACTTGTTCTAAGACTAAATCAAATCCCCTACGAAATAAGGATACCTCTGCCATACAGTTAAAAGGAAAATGTCAATTATATAGTTTATGGGAAAGGGGAAAGGATAAGGCTATGATTGGGGGTTCAAAGCCAGAAGATACCAATGATAAAGGTAAAGAGGAGGGCAAATTTATTATGAGAGGTTATTGCAACCAGGAGGTTTCCATTGACTTGATAAATATAGAAAAGGCTGATATTCTTCCTATGGCTGGGGTGGGTGGTTCCCAAGACCCCCTAAAATTGCAGATGCCTGTAAAGCATGTTCCTGAGGATCCAAGTTCAAACAATATTGTGCCTCCCCTTGGCGCTACCTCAAAAATAGTCGAGGTGTTAGTGCACAACTTCTCTTCTCCCCCAAGGGAAAGTTTAATTGTCTCCCCTGGTCTGTCTCACCCGGTGGTTGCTTCTGGTAACGACTTTACTCTCCCTGATATAGACATGGAGCTCTACAAGAGATATACTAATCATGATCATAACAATGTTTTAGATCCAGTAAATACTTCAAATGAATTAGCTCCCATAGGGCTTCAACTATATAGTAGTACCCCCTCTAATAAATCTGATTTTTCTATAGCACATGCAAATATTTCCACGAGTCCTGTTTTTAACATTACTGATACTCATCCTAACCCGTCTATTAGGCTTGATGAACCAATCTCTGATTCTCTAACTTCCTTAGAACATTTGCTTTCCTCTATTTTATTATTACTGGAAAAATTTGTTGGAGGCTCAGATTGTGTATTAGACACTGTAGCTAAAATACTTAAGGTACTATTAAATAGCAATCAGGGGGTTTCATCTAGTCTACTTCATGAGTCATCCCTTGTAGATGTAAAAGTAAGGAAAGATAAGAGGTCAGAGACTACGTCTGTGAGTGTTATCCAAGCTTCAGACTTAGTTCGATCAGAACAAGATGAGAATCCCTATCTTATTGATGGAAAGAAACTAGCAGATATACCAAGGAATACCCTGGTAGGTATTTCAAAAGCTGCTGCAGCCAATTGTATTTCTGAACCTGACCAAGTAATAGAAATCATGACAGAGCCTGAAAAAAGGATGGATAATGAACTATTCTCCATATTTAAACCCCAGAGAAATGAAGAGAAAGAGGTTGTCTCGGATTCATCGAATAAAGGGAAAAAGGAAAACATAGGTAAATACAGAAAGCCGAGAGGAAAAAAGAGGATACCTACTCGCAGATTTGCAAAAAAAAGACAGAGAAAAATTAATTTTAATGAAAACGTCGACACACCCATAGGAAAAAACCTTTCTCAAGAACCTATGCTTATTCCATCTCATGATATAATTAGGCACAGTAAATTAGACCAAGATCCTTTGACTATTGAACCAAGGGGGTCTTTACATAGCATTCGATCTGTTCAGCAGATTTTTCCCCCAATACCCTGCTTTCAGCCCTTAACCCCTTAGTTTATTTATTTATTTATTTAGTGTATTTATAGAGCGCAGTCCTGTCACCCAGAGGGCATCCTGGCGCTTGAACTAGAGCAGTGGCACTATTCACTTACACAGCAGTTTTAGGGAACAAATGCGTTTTTAGCGCTTTCCTGAACGGAAGATAGTCACTGTGGCTTCTCAAGGAGAGTGGCAGGGAATTCCAAAATTTGGCCGCTGCCACACTAAATGAGCGGCCACCCATCCTGACTCTCTGAAACCGCGGGACTACCAGCAAATGCGCCGAAGAGGAACGGAGAAGTCGCGCGGCAGAGTACCAGGTGAACATATTCTGCAGAGGTATCGGGCCCAGATGATGTACTGCTTTAAACACCAAGCAAGCGGCTTTGTACATCACTCTCAGATGTACCGGGAGCCAGTGTAGCTCTCTCAAAGCCAGGGTAGAAGAGCTAGACCTAGGATGTGAGAGAGCCAACTTAGCGGCCATGTTCTGCACTCGTTGTAACTTCCCCACCAGATGTTTTGGGGCCTCCAGAAGCAGCGCATTACAATAATCTAAGCAACTTAGTATTGTACCACAAACTACTTCCGGCCTGGCTTGGGCGGGGAGAAGGGGCAGAACTTTACGCAGCATGCGTAACAGCATCATGCACGTAGACGTGGTTTTATTGACGTGCATGTCAAGCTGTAGATTTGGGCCGAAGATCACCCCCAGGTTGCGAGCGGATACCGCAGCCGATACTGGCTCGGGGAAGGAGGCAGGCCAAAAGTTCTCTGGAAGTGCCCGCGAGATCCGATCTGTGGAACAGTAGAGGACCTCCGTCTTAGCGCTGTTAAGTTGTAAGGAGTTGGCCCGTAACCAGTCCGCTGTGGCTGCCATGCAGCGATGGAATATCTCCAGCGAGACCGCGTTGTTGCCCTCCAAGGAAAAGACCAGCTGGGTGTCATCTGCGTAATTAAAAGCCGAGACACCGAAGGATTTTATAAGCTGGACCAGAGGGCGGAGGTACAGATTGAAAAGTATTGGGCTGATGGCCGAGCCCTGTGGCACCTCCTGCCCTACTTTCCTTGGCTCAGAGCAAAAAGGAGGAAGCGAGACCAGCTGTTGCCGACTGCCAAGATAGGATATAAGCCAGTCTCTTGCAGCCTCTGTGACCCCACACTCTTCAAGTCTCCTGACAAGGGTCCGATGGCAGACCGTGTCGAACGCGGCCGACACGTCGAGCAGCACTAAAAAGGCTGCCTGACCACTGTCGACCCGCGATAGCTAAGTCTTTTCCAGAGATGATTGGAAGTGAGGGGGTTTCTAAGGGGTTAAGGGATGTTCCCGATAAGGGAAGTATAGATTCTTTCCAAGCAAAAACTCCCCCTGAAAAGGAAAGTATGGACACCTTCCATCTAGACTTTATACCGTTATTTGATATGGATCTTATATTAAATAGATCTTCACTTCTCAATTGTTTTCGGGAGATCTAAAGCTTGAAACTTATTCAAACTAACGATATAGATGCAGTTTCTATTTTGAATTTAGAGGTTGGGAAGATAACAAGGGTTACATTTTATTCTAAACTTGTTGTAAATCATATTTTACAATAGTCTGAAGGTTTACAAAGTAGGGAGATTGATGTTATTCCTTTTTTTGCGGAACCACATAATGGAAGACTCGCTAACATGCCTTTATTCCCCATCGCAGTTTTAGGCAGCACAGATAGGTCCCCTAAACCTGATGAATTAAAAATTTGTATCTCAATAAATTTGTACGGCATGTGACATACAAAAATTCCCTCCCTTGCCAATTGAATTCAGTAGAATAAAGTCTTAATTGGAATTTGTTGCCTGGTGCCCAGTTAAGTAATTCCATGTTTAATTCCAAACCCTATTCCTATCTTTAACACTGATTTAAAAATAATATCGTGGAATACGGCTGGAATAAAAAATAGTCCAGAAAAATTACTATACCTACACTCAATAGAAGCTGATGTGATCTGTCTCCAGGAGACTTGGTGTGATGAGAAATTTTCTGCGGGTAAGGACTATTACTTTTTGGAGGGCAGAGCCATCCACTCCAGGAGAGGCCATGCTAGGGGTGGAGTGGACTGTTTGCTTTCCAATAAGATAAAATTGAACTTTGCTCATCACTTAGATCCCAGTAATCTTTTTAAGGCAATAACACTGTCTAACATTGTTAACGGCAACTCTCGAAAATCAATTGTATTGATAAATGCTTATATACCTCCAGATGTAAGTTTTAATGTAGGCTTTAAGAAGGTTTTTTCCCATATAAAGTATCTCCTTGATTCTGAATTCCCTCCCCATATCATTTTGTTAGGTGATTTTAATTGTAAAATCTCAAACTGCAGTTTAGAGTTATTTAGAAATAAGCATAAGGAGGACTCTCTTCAGATATCTCAAGCCCTTTTTCCAGGTAATATCAAGACCAATAAGAGAGGGAAAATATTACTGCAGGAATTGATAGAGTTTGATAGTATTATAGTAAATGGAAGGCTTCCCTCGGATACTCCAGCAAATTTTACTCACAAATCTAATATCAGTGAGTCTGTTCTTGATTATGTGGTTGTGGGAAGTTCCTCCTTTTTTCTCCTGAAATATTTGCTGGTCTCCAACACAGTACTAAGCGACCACAAGGTACTCACTATTTCCGTAAACTTAAATCCCCCTCTGACGTATTTGTGGTCTATAAATAGCGAATTGGTAAATTTTGGAGACAATTCTGGGAGATGCTACTGGAATTTTAGAGCTATTAAGGGCTTAGAGAGTATTCTAGAGGCTGCCGTGGAGAATTTGACTTATTGGAATGGTTGTGAATTAATATGTTTTGCTGATTTTATGAAAGTGGTAACTTCCATGGCAAAAAAACCTTATACTACAGGAAAGCCTAAAATAATTCCTAGTTGTCTTCGGTACCTTAATATCAAAATAAACAAATTAGTAAGGGAACAATACCTTTCTTATACCCTCGAAAGATATCACAAAATAATCCTCTTAAGAAGAAAGAGGAGTAGGGTGAAGGCTAAATTGAAAAGAGAGAATGAGGACTCCTTATGGATTAAACTACGGGAAGCGGCATATAAGGGTCAAGTTAAAATATTTTGGTCATTAATTGGGGAGGGCTGTGGAGTAAGATCTAGACCACTGCCAATTCCCATTGAAGAGCAAATTTGGGTTGGGTATATTGAGAGTTTATATGCTTGCAATGGATTGGTGTCTGATTATGTTAATATACATGTAGATAGCTCCCCATATGGACCCCCGAGCGAAAAGGACATTGAGTTGGCCATCAAGGGCTTGCGCTCCTCCGGAGCAATGGGCCCGGATGAGCTCCCTATTTCAGTCATAAAACAAAATAGTGAGATGTGGAGTAAAATTCTCTTTCCAGTTTTTAATTTTTGTTTTTCTCGTAAAACCGTTCTTCCCTCGTGTAGGGGGAGCATCTTGATACCCCTACATAAGAAGGGAGTCCGTGATGCTCCACACAATTATCGCCAAATTGCCCTCTTGGACGCCATAGGCAAAGTTTTTACAAAATGCCTCCTTAAGTCGATTAATGACTGGGTGTCCGAAGGTAAAATTTTGCCCTTTGAGCAGACTGGGTTTAGGCAAAAGCAGGGTACCAAGGATAACTTGACGGCACTGCAAATTATAACAGAAAACTATATCAAGGTCCGAGGAGGGAGAGTCTATGGGGCTTTTATAGACTTCTCCACAGCATTTAATAAAGTAGATCGATCTTTGCTGTGGAGGAAATTATCAAACCTAGGCATGCCGTCTACTCTCCTGGAGCTAATCCGAGCATTGCATACTGACACGTGGTGTAGAGTCTTGTTAGGTGGGAAAAGGGGACTCTCTCGAATAATACCTACTGCCCTAAGTGGGGTAGGCAAACCACCCCAAATTGATGAATGGGAACCTCGAGAGTCATCAGAAACCCACTGTAGTGTGGGATCAACACCTAAGAAAAGTTGACTAAAGATTGTCAAATCATGTGTCATATCATATAAACAAAAAGGTCTAGTTTGCATCCTATTGTAAAGAGTATCAAGATGCTGTGTGAACGCATAGATTGTAACGGATATCACAAACTGGATGAAAAAGGACAAATCATGTCATATAGGCCGATAAGTCTAGTCTGCATCTTATCATGTAGAATGAAAAAGAGGCATGTTACCCGAATCTGAAAGGCAAGGTGCGCCTAAGCGCTGAGTGAACGTGCAGATCGTGGTAGGTATGACAAGGAAACTATGAGATGCTATACCATGTATCAGTCAGACAGAGACAAATTTGCCGTATAAATAACACCTTTGCAAAGTACACCAATGCGTTGCAAAGGTTGCATAAATTAATCGTGTGAGGGGCTGAAAAGGGTCGTAGTGGTGAATACGGCTGGAAAACGGCCTGAAGTAGGAAATAAGAGTTCAGTGAATATGATGGGATGAAACCAAAACATGGCAAGCTAATGCCCCCATGCAGAGAAACACTGGTCCTAACTGACTGCTCATGCTGGGAAAGCTATGAAGTGCACCACTGTGGAACCAGCAGGTGTGTGGGAGTTCTAAAATTTGCACACATAGGGGAAAGTGCGGGGAGCAATCACTGGTTCAAAAATGATCATATAACTTTGAAAAAAGTGTATTAAGGGGAGAAAACCCACCTTGTCTGCAAAACTCAATTAAAGGATGGTGATCTAAAAGGTGTAGTTCATAGGAGTAACTGAACTATCATAGAAATGAAAAACACCCTACAGCTAACAGTGGAGTATAGGCAGCAGTTAAATCTCACAAGAGAAAGAAGAATTTTTTATCCACCAGATTAAAATGGGCAGCTGCGCCATATCAAAACATCAAAAGAAGCATCATAAACAACTGCTAGCAAAAGTGTCCACCAATAAACCGTCACAGTGTGGTGAATCAAGTACAGAGCAAATGAAAACAGCCAAAGGAAAATAATGAATGAAACAGTTGAAATACAAAACATGCAACTTTTCTAAAATTTCTCCATCATTCCAACACCTCTGCAACTTCCACTGGCTACCAGTCGAAATAAAGAATAACCTTCAAACTGCTCACACACACCTACAAAGCCATCCACAACACCAGATCCCAATATCTCAATGAACAAATCTCCTTCCACACCAAGAGTGACCTCCTCTTAGCCAACTTTGCCTTAGCCATGGTCCCCCGCATCCACAGGGCCAGAGCAGGTGGCAGATTCTTCTCTAACCTGGCAGCCAAGTCCTGAAACAAACTGCCCCTCCGCATACAACGAAGCTCAACACTTCACCAATTCAGAAAGGACCTCAAGACCCCGGTTCTTCAAATGATCTACAGAGCTGCTTTGAAAACCTCAGGATGAGTAGTGAGCTTCAAAACCCATGATTGATTGATTTATTGAACCCTGACACTAATTGGCTCATTACCTCTCAAACAAGATGGAAAAAATGGAAAAATGGGGTCCACATCACCTGCCCCACCTTAGGAGTGGTGCTTGCTGAATGTGGGTCCATCTCCTAATCGAACTAATTTTTCCGCCTGTCGTGGAAGGCATAAAACGTGGAGCAGGACAGGGGGATTTGCATTCTCTACTATCTGGAGATGCCTGGGTTGCCTTTCAAAGGCGACATCGCCTTAGAAGCTTTCCGCCATGGAATACCATTCCAGGCCAGGAGGAGGTGTGAAGCACTTCCGCCCAAAGCCGGCATTGTTCCTGGCCACTCGAAGAGTGCAGGCTCTCACTCCTTGAGGTCATAAACATGTCTGGCAGTGGCAGGCTGGCTAAGACTAGTCAGAGATCACACCAGTGTTTGGTAGGTTTTCAGGGTGCACCTCTAAGGTGCCCTCTGTGTGGATGTATTAATAAATCCAACTGTGGCATCAGTGTGGATTTATTAAGAAGAGATTTTTGGTAGCAAACATCCCTGGGCACAGTGAAGCCCTTGTGGTGCTGGGGAACTCATAAGGACGGGTGCCCAGCCCATGAAGTCTCTATGGCTTTACTGTGCACTTAAAATATCCAAGAATGGACTGAGATAATGTAGGAAGATAGGGCTACTCATGTGTTATGTTATGTTAATGAAGCTTGTAAAGCGCACTGCTACCCAAAGGTGTCCTGGCGCAGGAAGCTGCCTGCTTGGTTGCTGAGAAGAGATGATTGAAAAGCCAGGTTTTCAGCCCCCTTCTGAATGAGAGGAGCTCAGTTGCACTTCTGAGGTGAAAGGGTAGGCCGTTCCAGGCCTTTGCAGCACAGCAGAAGAAACTACTACCCCCCAGCTGGCCTTTTTGACGCATGGAATTATTATTTGTTTTGCCTCGGCCGAGCGCAGTGCTCTGCCAGGAACATACCGTTGTAGGTGTTGTCTCATGTAAGCAGGACCAGACCCCTTAAGGGCCACAAAAACCATACAAAGAGCCTTAAATTCTATGTCTTGTTTCACCGGAAGCCAGTGAAGGTTTTGTGGTCCCTTCTTCACTGAAACAAACCTTTGGGTGCCCAAAAGCACCCTAGCTGCTGCATTTTGTACGACCTGGAGTCAGTTGAGATGTCTCTTTTGGATGTTAAGATAGAGGCCGTAGCAGTAATCTAGTCGAGACAAAATGAGAGCTGTGACTACTGTCCTGAGGCTATCTTCAGGAATAAGAAATTTTATTTTCCTCAGAAGGAAGCAAGAGGATACGACCCGGCTAATCTGGTCCCCAAATGAACGTTTTGAGTCCACGATCACCCCCAAATTCTTCACCTTATCGGTGGGGGCTGGGGGCATGTCCATGGCATCAGGCCACCAGTCGGGTGTCCAGAGATTAGTGTAGTTACCGAAGATGACAACCTCCGTTTTCCCTGCGTTTAGCTTAAGGCAGTTTGTTGACATCCATCTCGCGATGGCTTGCATGCAGTCATGGCAGTCTCGTCCTATCTCAGCCTCTTTGCCCTTCTGTATTGACAGCCCAATTTGTGTGTCATCGGCATAAGAGGTCAGCTGGAGCCCAAATGATCTTATAAGGTCTGCCAGAGGCAACACATATACATTGAATAGTGTAGGGCTAAGCGCAGACCCCTGCGGTGCCCCAAAAGCGAGGTAGAAAGGCCTAGATCGATCTTTGCCCAGGTCCACCGTTTGGGTTCTGTCAGTAAGAAAAGATTTTAGGAGGTCGTAGGCCTTGCCTTGAACCCCCCTTTCGACTATCCGGTCCATCAACACTTCGTGGTGGACCATGTCGAAGGCCGTTGAGAGGTCTAGCATAATCAAACTTGCGGCTCCTCCCTGATCTAATTCCTCTCTGATTTCTTCTGTTGATTTAATTAGAGCCAGCTCGGTGCTATGTTCAGTCCGAAAGCCAAACTGTGTTGAATCTAGTAAACAATTAGTCGGAAGAAAGGAACTTAATTGAGAGTTCATTTCCTTTTCAATCATTTTAGCTGGCAGCGGAAGACGAGATATGGGTCAGTAGTTGTTTGGTTCTTTGGGGTCTAGGTTAGATTTCTTCAGGAGTGGGAGGATTGAAGCTCTTTTCCCAGATTTGGGAAACTGACCCGAGTTAAAGATAGTATTAAACACCGGGGCAAGAGCAGACTCGATAGTGTTCGAGACAAGTTTGACCACTGATACTGGACATGGGTCTAAAAGGGAACCAGATTGAATTGCTGACAGGAGCTTGGTGACATCTCGAGCCTCCAGTGTCGTGAAGCTGTCTACAGTGGGGATTGACTTGGTGTCTCTTGACGGAAACACAGGCTCCGATCTTGAGGCCCTCTTTTGGCAGATTGGAAAAGGAGGAAAAAATAGGTTTCACAGATTTCGGGCCACTCTGTGTTTTAGGGCTAGTAGGAGTGGTGAGTTTTGATATAGTTTTAAAAAGTTCCTTTGTGGAGGATTCAGCTTTACTAATCTGTTCTCTGAAGTACTTAGGGCCATATTATCAAGAAAGGGCGATACATTAACGCTGCTTTTATTGGCAGGAAACTGCTGCTAAAGCGGCGATAATGGGCTTGATAGTATGCACTTGTGAATTCCCGTAGAAGCCCAGGTTAACACCAGAACTTGGGCTTCTATGGGAATTCACAAGGGCATATTATCAAGCCCATTATCGCCGATTTAGCGGCAGTTTCTTGCTGGTGAAAGCAGCGATAATGTATCGCCCTTTCTTGATAATATGGCCCTTCTTTTTTGTATCAAGGAGCACTTTTGTACAGCAGGAGAGACTTTCTTTATATGCCTCTTTGGTGATATTGGTGTAGCCTCTCCTCCAGACTCGTTCCAGCCGTTTGCATTCAAGTTTGAGCAATTTTAGGCTGTCAGAGTACCAGGAGGCTGATGGGAGAGCCCTCTTAGGGGCGGGCATTTTAACAGGGGCTAGTGCCCTACAAGCTAAATCTAGCCATTCAGTATATCCAGTCAAAGCCTCTTCAGCGGAAGAAGGCAAATCATGAGCAGTTGCTTTCAAGCGATTATCTAACTCTGAGCTGTTGATGTTTTTTCAGGCCTTCGTTTTCACCTTAGATTTGGGCTCAGGTTTGGGTTTGTGATGCCTAGCTTGTATAATTTCAAAGAAGACGGCGGCATGATCAGACCAGGAAAGTCTGAAATAGAGCACCTTGCTATAGTGTTGTAAGGCCAACAGTAGGAATGAATTACCTATACCTCAAGCAGTATCTGGGGGCATGGCACACAGGAATATGTGTCATGTCAACTTTTCAATTTTCTCTACACCTGAAATGGCAGTATGCATAGTATGGTGAGGGGTCCCTAGGGTGGCATAATTTGTGCTGCAGCACTAGTGGGCCCTCTTCTGTCCCAATACCCTATGTACCATGGGTATGATTTGCTGGGGTCTTACAAAGGTTGCTGAAATTGTGCCAATCACTGTACAGTTTTAGGAAAGAGATCTGGCACTGGGAACCTGGTTAGCAGTAACGCAGTGCACTTTCATTCGAAATCACTTCATTATGCAGGCAAAAAGTGGGGGCTAAGCATGTCAAAATAGGCACTTTCTCACATGTCCCCTCCCCAAACAAAAGAGGATGAAACTAACCTTTCCCCAGAATGTCCACATTTTCTAAGTAGAAGAACCTGGAAAGGCCAGCAGCATTGTCATGGTCAGTACCAGGTCCATGTTCGACTGTAAAGTCCATTCCCTGTAGAGGTATTGACCACCTTAACAGTTTGGGGTTTTCACCTTTCATTTGCATGAGACATCTGCGAGGACTGTGGTCAGTTTGAACTAGGAAGTGAGAACCAAACAAGAAGGGTCCGAGTTTCTTCAGAGACCAAACTGCAGCAACGGCTCCCCTCACATGGGCACTCCAATGCCGCTCTCTGGGGAGTAACCTCCTGGTAATGAAACCAACAGGTTGGTCATGCCCATTATCATTGGTCTGGGATAGGACCGCTCCTATTCCATGTTCAGAGGCATCTTTCTGTCTCCACTATGAACTACTTGGTAAAATCTGGAGCTTTCAGAATGGGTGCTGATCACATTGCTTCCTTCAGGGTTTCAAAAACCTTTTGACAGTTCACTGTTCAGTTAGCCTTCTTGGGCATCTTTTTGGAGGTCAGTTCTTTGAGGGGGCCGCAATGGACCCATATCCCTTCACCTCCTGTAGCACCCATTCAATCCAAGAAATGCCCTGACCTGGTTCCTGGTTGTTGGAGCGACCCAGTCCAGACTTCTTTGGATCAGGGTTGTATGAGTTGAACTTGACCTCCACCTACAAGGTGGCTCAAGTATACAACTGTGCCCGGCCCTATCTGCCACTAGCTTGCCTTGATAGTGAGACCTGCATGCTGCAGAGCCTTCCGGAGCTTGCCAAGTTAGATCAGGTGATCCTGCCAAGTGGAGCTAAAGACAGCAATATCATCAAGATAAGCTGAGCTAAAGGATTCCAGCCCAGCAAGGACTTTGTCCACCCACCTTTGGAAGGTAGCTGGAGCATTCTTTAATCTAAAGGGCATAACTGTAAACTGGTAGTGCCTATCTGATCTGGGTTTAAGGATGCAGATTTTTCTTTTGCTCCAAGGGTCAGTACTATCTGCCAGTGTCCTGATGTGAGATCAAAAATACTGAGATATTTGGCTTCCTCTAAACTGTCAATTAATTCATCAGACCTAGGAAGTGGATGTGCATCAGTTTTGGTCACAGCATTGAGGCCCTATAGTGTACACAAAACCTCATCTTTTTCTTTCCACCCTGGGTGTGAGGTTTGTGGACTAAAACAACTGGGCTGGCCTAGGGGCTCTCAGATGGCCCAATTCCAGCATCTTGCTTATGTCACCTTAGATGCTCTCCTTGACATGATCAGTCTGCCTGTAGCTTTTGTTTTTTACAGGTAGGCTGACACTAGTGTCGACATCATGAATGCACCAGCTAGTCTGACTAGGAGTCAAGGAGAAGAGCTCAGCAAACTGATTTAGGACTTGCCTGCAATCAGTAGTCTGCTGTTGGTCATTGAGGGTGACTGACAAGACCACTTCATCAACTGACCCTTCTTTAGCTCTTTCCGTGCTGATGACGGAACCGCTCCGTCATCAGCCGCGGTGGCGCTGTGCTGATGAAGGAGCTGTTCCGTCATGGCCCGCCTGACGCGCCTGCGCGGCGCGTTCTATTAAGCGGGCGGGGCCATGAGCTCCGTCATGAGCACAGCTCAACTGCGGCTGGTGACGGAGCGGTTCCGTCACCAGCATGGGCCCGCCGCGTGGCCCCCCCGCCCCCTTAGCACTGCGGCAGAATAGCCGCTGCAGCGATGTGGTTAGAGGTGTTTGAGAGGAGGTCAGGGAGGGGTTCACTCTCTGTTTCCTGATCCTCATTTGTGACCAGCAGCATGGTCATTTCGGCCCTCTCATGATAGGGTTTAAGGTGGTTTACATGGATGAACCTCTAGGGGTTACGGCAAGTACCAAGGTCCACTAGGTAGGTGACCACCCCTTTTCTCTCAGGGATAGGGTAGGGCCCAGTCCATTTCTCCTGGAATGACTTAGAGCCACAGGCTCTAAAACCTACACCTTTTGCCTTGTTTGAAACTCCATGATGGCAGCCGTTTAATCATACAAAGCTTCTTGCGCTCTTGGCTGGCCACAAGGTTTTTGTTTGCTTTTTCCTTTTACTCAGCCATTCTGGAACAAATTCCAAGCACATAGTTTGCAATATCCTGCTTAGCCTCTTTGAGAGGGTTCTCCCATCCTTCCTTCATAGGACACAATGGTCCCCTTACAGGATGACCAAAAAGAATTGCAAACCCTACTCCCTTCTGTGGCACATCTCTGTAGGCAACAATCCAGCATGACAGTAAGACATCCAATCTCCTTCTGAGTTTTTCAGGGAGTCCACCAATCATACCTTTCAATGTCTGGTTGAATCTTTCAACATGCCCATTGGCCTGCAGATGAAATAGGGTAGTGAACCTATAGGTCACTCCATATTTAGTCCATATGTGTTTTAGACAAGCGGACATACAGTTTGTACCTCTGTTTGATACCAGCCCTTAGGAAAGCCATCCCTGTTAAAGCTACCAAGGAGAGCTCTAGCCACTGCAAGGACAGCGGTGGTTCTAAGAGGAATAGTCTCAGGATACCACTAGCTCCATTATGAATCTGTTCCCTCATTCTGTATGAGGGTCATGGGGACCAACAATATCAACGCCTACCCTTTCAAAGGGAACCCCAACTGCTGGAAGTGAAATTAAGGCAGCCTTCAAGTAGCTATCTGTATTGCCACTGGCTTGATAGGAGGCACAGGCGTTTCAAAACGTCTTCAACTTCTGGTGCACATCTGGCCAATAGATGTGGTTCACCAACTTACTCAATGTTTTGGCCTGGCCAAGATGCCCAGCTAGGGGGATGTCATGGGCCAATGTGAGGGAAAACTCTCTAAACTGATGAGGCACAACCACTCTCCTAGTGGCACCAGGTTTGGTGTTTCTGGCCTCGGTGTAAAGGAGTCCCTCCTCCCAAAAGGTCCTGTGGGAAACACTGACATCTCCCTTTTCCTGATCCGCAGCTAGCTGCCTCACGCTTTTAAGAGTGGGGCAGATCCTCTGACCCAGGCACATATCTTCCTAAGAGGGTCCCACTGGTCCCAAGAGCTCTGGGCTGTAAGGCTCAAGCTCCTGGGGCTCAGTTCCCTTGGGGGCTGATAGGTCTTCTCCCTGAGGAGGGGGTACTTGATCTTGTGTCTGTATGGGCGTTGGTTTTCCAGACTTCTTGCCTTTTTATCTTGGAAAGTTGGTCCATAGTTTCAGGCTCCAACACTTCTTTTTCACCATGGGTTCCACACTATGCTCTTTTTTTTACACACACCCATTTAGGTGCATGTTTTCTTTCTTTCTACCTCAGCCACTGCTGCGAACTCCAAATCTTTGCCAAGCAGACACTGTACAGGAATTCCAGAAGATACCACCACCGTTTTGTGGCCAGTAACTCCTCCCCATTCTAATGATACTAGCGCCATTGGATGTACATTAGCCTGATTCTCTGCATTGAGGACTGTATAACTCTCCCCACGCAAGTTCTGGTCTGAGGACACCCGTTGCTCAGTCACCATGGTGACATTAGCACCAGTATCTCTCAGACCTTCATCTCTGACCCCATTAATATGTGGATGGTGTCTGTATTTCTCCAGATTACAGGACCAGACAGCCAGGATAGCTACATCCACTCCACCCTCTGTGACTAGAGTTGCTTCAGCAGGCTCTCTGACATAGTCAGGGCCCACCTGTGATCCCATCTGGAGACTTACCAAAGCATTTATTGCAGGTCTGCTAGAGGCATTATTTTTTGTTTTTCCAGCAGGGTCTCCAGTGCAGTGTCCAAAAGCCAGACGGTCATAACACCTAGCCTTTTTGGAACTCATTATTTACCCTGGTACCCACCTTTACACTGTGAAGAGTTTTAAGGCCCATCCCCCTGAACAGGTTTTTGGGGTCCTTTAGAAGACTCATTTTTTAAAATCTTTTTGTTCACCATCTTCCCCTTGGAGGGTTTATTTGGCCTCTTTCATTTGGTCACCCCCACCAGTGGTAGCTTTGGGCACCCTTGTTTTGACCCAGTGGTCGGCCTTCTTCCCTGACTCTTGAGGAGAAAGAGAACATAGGTCTACTAGGAACTGATGCAATTTCTCTTGATCACAAATTCTCAGCAGATGCTCTTTCATGATTAAATTGTAAAGTCCATCATAGTCATGCATATTGTTACCTTTCAACCTGCCACCTAGTTTCCTAAATGAAAATTCCACAAAATCAACCCAGGACTGACACAGTTTTTTTTTTAGTCTCCCTGAATTTGATTCCATGTATTCTTCAGTGGTGAGTCCAAAGCCCTAAACCAGGGCTGAAGTCATAAGACTCAGCATCGGTCTCATTCAATGTCAGGAGTCTATCCCTGCATTTACCTGAGAACAGTTCCCACAAGAGAGAGCCCCATTGCTTCTTGGCTACCTTTCTACTGATGCAAGGTCTCTCAAAAGCAGTAAACCACTTGCTGATGACATCACCATCTGTATATTGGGGACAATCTCTTTGGGGATTTTAGGGTCAAAAGATTCCTCTCTCTCTCCAGGTATGCTTTGCTGCCACCAGATTTGGGTCTTAGGCCCAACTCTTTTTTCTGTTTCTCTGTGTCCAGGAGTTGCACTTCTAAAGCCAACCTCCTGGCAAATCTTTCTAGGACATGCTTCTCCTCTGAGGAGGCTTCTTTTTCTGAGGCAGGGGCTTCTACCACCTCGTCGGCATCCTCCTCTCCTGTTTGACTATCCTCCTGGGATTCTTTTTCATCCACTGGATAATACTTAAGTCTGGGTGGAGTTCGCGGAATTCCGCAAAGCGAAACTCCGCAAACTGCAAAAAAACTCTGCTCCACTATGCGGAACACCACAAGCTGCGAAGTGCGTTAGATAGGTGCTGTTCGCAGTGATTTTCAGCCCCGGGTGTTTGTCCGCACTGTGCAATCATCACAAACGGCACCATGCACAGCGCAAGCGAGCCCTGCTTCCTTTCTGCCGCTCAAGTAAATTTTTTACTCGAGTGGCATCTTTCTCAACTTGAACTGGCGGTTTCTCAATGCGAGTGTTCGAGAGTGTACGTGACCACTCGCAATGAGAAATCCTACCGCCCGTGTTGTGAAATCCTGTTGGGAGGTTGCTTTTCTGTGCTCACGCTTGCCAACTTGACGTTGACGATCACGAACAAGGAAAAATATCACCAGGAGGAGGATTTTCCTCACTCGCCCTTGCCAACTTGATGAAGCACGAGCGAGGAAAAAAACTCTGCTTCGTTATGTGGAGAAGAGTTTCCCACAACTCTGCGAGCTCCGCATAACACAGAGTGCAAAAAACTCTACAAACTCAGCAAGCAGAGCGGAGTTCACTGCCCAAACTGAAAATACTCTCATATTCTGCCAAAAGTCTTCTACGCTTATCTTTGGTAGCATGGGAGCTAGTTTTAACACAATACTCTTTACAGAAACTGTTTGCTTCTGCCCGATTTGCACATTGAAATTTGTATATTTGCACATCCACCGCATTTTATGAGGAAAACTGTTTTTATCTGTTCTTAAACGGAAAACTTACACTGCTTCAGGGAACTAGATGCTGCGACTCACTTGAGGGTGTTTTTTCTCGACGCTGGGTGTCGCAGTCCCCGGTCCGTCACGGCAAACAGTTGCAATTGCACGGAGGGACGGACGCGACTCCGCCCACAGTGGCTGCCTCACTTCCTGCCAGTGGGTTCATTAGACGTAGGGCTTGCCGGCCGCCCAGCATTAGGGGATTGCGCGCCGGGAAGGCTATGCTGATTTTTAAACTGTTTGTTTCTGCCCAATTTGCACATTTAAATGTGTATTTTTGCACATCCACTGCATTTTATGAGGAAAACAGTTTTTATCTGTTCTTAAACTGAAAACGTACACTGCTTTAGATAACTAGACGCTGCTACTCCCTTGAGGGTGTTTTTTCTCGACGCTGGGTGTCGCAGTCCCTGGTCCGTCACGGCAAACAGTGCCGATTGCACGGAGGGACTCACGCGACTCCGCCCACAGTGGCTGCCTCACTTCCTGCCATTGGGTTCATTAGACGGATGGCTTGCCGGCCGTGCAGCGGAGGCAAGCCTGTCTGCGCCTGTCCGCGACCGGATCACGACTGGCGCCGGCCATGTTGCCAGAAATAGGAGCGGTGACTTTTAATCGTGGACGCGGGACGAGTTATTGCATCTCCGTGGTTCTGACTGCATTAACTCGCACCAGATTAATCTAGCCACTACTCCACTTCCACATAGCTGCGGTGGCTGTGGTCAGTCTTTGGTCTCTACCAAGGAGCTTAGGAAAAAGCAGGCACGTCCCCCATGTCGAGCGGATGTGAGCAATATAAAAATTAAGGCCTGTCTTATAAACTGCAGATCACTACCCAAGCATGCCGAAGATGTTTGGTCAACCCTAATTGAGGATACCTGGGATGTCTTGTTCCTTACAGAAACTTGGCTTAACTGGATACCGTGACAACAATCACATTAACTATCCCACCAAGTTTTAAAATGTGCCATGCTAATAGAGAAGGAGGAAAAAGGGGAGGTGGGGTGGCTATTATCTTTAGAGACACATGGGAGCTGGTGTCCTTGGCTCCTTTTTCGGCTCAGGGCATTGAGGGCCTAAATTTCTGTTTACAACCGACCTCCACGTCTGCTCTTGGGGGGATTCTTATTTACAGACCACCTGACTGTGTAGTGCCTGCCCTTTCTACGCTCTCTAACTTAATTGTTCAAAAATCAATAATGTATACTAATGTTCTGGCCTTGGAGATTTTAACCTGCATGTAAATGACTTAAACTGCACGCAAACAATGCAGTTAATGACATCATTTGCTGGGGCTAATCTCAAACAATGGGTCTCCCATCCCACACATGTAGCGGGGCATACCCTGGAGTTTTCTCCAACTGCACCACTATTGATATGGAGACTTCCATTCCTCTGACATGGTCAGATAACTATCTGGTTCCTTTTTCTATCATTTTACCTAATTTAGGGCATGTAAAAGGAACGCGTTTTACGCTTAAAAGAAATTGGAATAATTTGACCGAAACAGCTCTAATTTCCATTTTGCAATACAATCCCCTCTGTCTATCGGCTAATCCCGATGCTGACGCAATCTCGAAACACCACTGGATCGCTACGGTGGTGGAGTCGGTAGCACCAGGCAGAGTGGTGAAATCAACTAGACTATCCCCTACTGCTCCATGGTTCTCCAATGCCCTTAGGGAGAGCAAAAGTAGGTGTAAAAAGCTGGAACGACAATGGAGGCTGAGCTACTGTAAGAGAACGAAGGCAAATTACAAAAAAGCCTTAACAGTGTTTCATAAGGAGATAAAAACAGCTAGACGAAACCATATTGCGTTATGTATTCAAAATGCTAATCAATCCAGTAGTGAGTTCTTTAAGGTAGTTCAATCTTTTTTAAGCCCACGGTACTGGAGACAAAGGTAACTTCATCCCCAGCCCTGTGCGATAAGATTGCAAACTATTTTGATAGTAAAATCTTAAAGGTCCATGAGTCATTCAGGGTCATAGAGGACACTGCGAAAGGGGATAAATCTTCGCTCGCAGGGGAGATACCTAGACTGAACGAGTTTACACCAATTCGGCCGCATGATGCCATTATTGAAATTCAGAAATGCCATTCAGGAGCCCCAGATGATCCATGCCCTCCCAAATTATGGAAGATGTTATCCTCTTCACTGGTGGATGGGTTACTACACATTTGGAATTCCTCTCTAGAAACAGGCATCTTCCCAGATAAATGAAGCATGCAACACTTCTCCCGTTGAAAAAGAAACTAAATGGAGATCCGGGTGACCTAAAAAATCTGCGACCAATCTCTTTATTACCCGCTCCAGGAAAAATGTTGGAAAAATTGGTTCAACGTCAACTGACCAGCTTTATTGAGCAAAATGGGGTTCTGCATGATACTCAATCAGGCTTTCGAGCAGGATTTAGTACGGAGACTGCTCTCCTGGAGGTGGCAGAGTTGATAAGGTGGTCTTTGGATTCAGGAGCACCAGCATTGCTGGTGCTCCTTGATTTTTCTGTGGCATACGATACTGTTGACCACTCTATCTTGGTCGAGCGCCTAAACGAAGTGGGCTTTGAGGGTAAAGTACTCACCTGGTTGACTTCCTATCTGAGGCGACGTACTCAGAAAGTCGCACTTACGCCATATGAATCTCAACCAAAACAGCTCTGGTGTGGGGTGCCCCAGGGCTCAGCTCTGAGTCCTCTATTTTTTAACCTCTACCTAGCTCCCTTGTTCTCCTTGATTACCAACTGGGGAGTGAAAGCAATTTCCTACGCTGACGACACCCAGCTGGTTTTCTCTTTCAAAGAGCAGACGGTGGAAGGTTTTAAGAACTTCAAGGGATGCCTACGCGATATAGCTATTTGGATGAATTCTAATAAATTAAAGCTAAAAGCGGATAAAAACCGAGGTTCTGTTTATTGGGCATGGAACTGTGTAGAGTCAGCACTATGGTGGCCATCAGAAATGGGTGCTCCACCATCCCCGGCCACAATATTTGCAACTTAGGAGTGAAATGGGAAGCGAATCTCGACTTCTCAGCTCAAATACAACAGGTCTCCGCGACCTGTTTCAGCAAATTAAAAAATCTCCGGAAAGTCTAGCATTTTTTACCAGAAGACTGCTGCAAAACAGTAGTACATGCCACAGTAACATCTAGGCTAGGCTATGCCAATGATCTGTATCTTGGCCTCCCTAAAGATGCAATCCACCGCCTTCAGATGATTCAAAATGCGGCTGCTAAACTGGTTTGCCGTATACCATTCCGACACCATGTCTCCCCGCATTTACATAAACTCCACCGGCTGCCAGTAGGTAAAAGAATCATATTCAAGGCTATGACAATGGCCTATCAGGCTCTGAACGGAAACTGCCCGAGTTATCTGAAGGAAAGATTATGGGCCATATGTATCAACAAACTATTTTGCATTTCCGAAATAGCGAATTTTAAGGAATCGCTATTTAGGAATTGCAAAATGGTATGTATGAAAAAAATCGCTATTTTTTTGCGATTCATTAATATTCCTTAATTGCGAATTCGCAAAATGCGAATTCGCAATTAAGGAATAATTTCCAATGCATTCCTATGGGCCAGGAGGCCCATAGGGAATGATTGCGAAATAATTCTCAAATTGCGAATTCGCAATTTGCTAATCGCAATTTGAGAATTATTTCAAGGGTGCAGGGGTGTCTCAAAGACACCCTGCTGCACCCCTGAAATGTACATGTGTGTGCATATGGCACACATACATGCCCTATGGGCATGTGTGTGCATCACATGCCACCTTAAAATATGCCAAAATATGCATTTTTTGAAGAATTCGCAAGTTACCATCAACTAAAAGTTGGTGGTAATTTGCGAATTCTTAACCATATTTCGCTAGCCAAAAATGCTACATACATAGCATTTAAGGAATCGCAAAATTGCGATTCCCTAAATGCTATGGCAAAATAAGGAATCGCACAACTTTGCAATTCCTTATTTTGGGAATGTTTCATACATCCCAAAACATGCAAAACGGCCGTTTGCGAGTCGCAAAGGCAGAAATTCTGCGAATTTCGGCCTTTGCGATTCAAAAACGGCTTGATACATATGGCCCTATGCCCCTACAAGCAAAACAGGACGTTGCACTCCAACTCTCTTAACTTGCTACAGACCCCACGTTTTGAGAAATCCTGGCTAAGTGGGAGAGCATTCACGGTCAGAACGGCCACTTTGTGGAATGCCCTACCAGTTTCCTTACGAAATGCCAAGTCAGAATCCTGTTTTAAAAAGACCCTGAAGACGTGGCTATTCAGGGCAGCTGTAATGAAGGATCAATAGGCGTACTACTCCTTATGACGCTTCTCACCTGATGTTTCTAGCGCCGGGCCACCCTTGTGTTGGGGTGCTAGTTTTAAGGCACTCTGCACGACATACAAAATCCTGCATGGTAAGGCCCCACCAATCTTACAAAACCTTATCACACCCTATACCACCAAGAGAACGCTACGATCATCAAATTGCAATTTAGCATCTGTTCCCAGAATCAAGAAAGCCCGCTCTGGTGGTCGACTGTTTGCATACAATGCTTCCAAACTGTGGAACACGTTGCCCCTAGGCATCAGAGCCCAGCCTAACCTTCTCTCATTCAGTAGGGCACTGAAGAAATGGCTGTTCCCGTAATGCTCCCTCTGCATCTGGTTCATGTCACTAGCGCTGGGACGCTTACGGGCAGCCATGCGCTCTACAAATCTGTAAAATAAAATAAATAAATAGCCGTCGCGCTTAATAAATCTCAGTATTACAGAAGGCCCATAACTGAGAGTATGAAAACTTCACGTAAGGTGTCAGGTTGAGCTCCTGAGCTTGCTCCTGTGGGTATTTCCTTTTTTCACTAAAGATGGGACCTTTTCGGAGAGTTATAAAAACTTTAACACTTTTCTTTTGTCCTAACTAAAATAAGATTTTTCAATTCTAACAACTGCTTTCAGGGACTTAAGAGTTATTTCTAAAATGTAGACACAATAGAACAATTGAAAAATACAACTAGCTAAAGGCAATTTTTGGATTTGCTCATGTAGTTATTTATTGACATAGTGATATCAGCAAGTGCAAATTCCTAGACCCCACCACTGATCCAGCAATGTAGAAATACGTCTCTCTTTATAGTGCACTAAAACAAAGTACACCATGCAGAGAATCCGGGGAGATCTGGATTGGTATACAGAGGCAAAAGTACATAATACTAACGCTTTATTTGTGGTAGTGTAGCCAAGCAGTTAGACTTATCACAGGGTAGTGCTGAGCATTTGCTGACCTCACAGAGGCAATAAATGAGACACACACTCAAGAATAATACATCCGAGATCTATTTAAAAAACTTTTTCACTTATGATTTTTCAAAGTTCAGAAAATAACTCAATATTATGCGCAATTACACAAAATGAAAGTCAATGGAGAAAGCACAAATTGCATATAAAAATGTACAGTTGGATCTAGGTGTTCACCTTCGAGGTTTAGTGAAGCAGCAGGCCAAGTTCTAATGTTCCACCAGCAGATCGTCAGGAGTGTCCCAGATTCAGCCTGGAGCTGTGTGTTGAGGAAGTTGGTAGCTGGTGTGCTATGAAGAAGGGGGCAACCTCAAAACAGGCCCCACAAGTTGACTTACAGGTAAGTCTGGGGGACCCCATATGAGGGCCTCAGGACCACAGGAGGATGGCTAATTTGTTGGCAAGCAGGCTGGGTGGGCTAGGTACAGAGCAGATAGGTCAGCCGGACTCTGTGCTTCAAGATGGTCTTCACTGTCGGGAGCAAGCAGGTTGTTGGGATGATTCTGCGACAGCTGAGCACTCACAGAGTAGTTCTCAGGGGTCTTAAAGTCCATTGATGGGTGCTTTCTTCTTGGGCACTTGGAGTCCAGATTGAACTGTTCGTCTTGCTGTTGGTTGCAGGTGGTCCGGTACATCGGGTATTGCTACAACAAGGATCCAGTAGGTCCTGGTGTTCTCTCACTTGGTGGAGGGACATATCTGACTCTCTGGAGCTGGTGTACTGCTTCTGGTTTGGTTGCAGCATCGGCGTCGTCGCAGAGCTGCAAGTCGGTAAACCAGACTCGTCGGGTTTGGTGCCTGCGACTGCAGGGGAGTAGTTCCTCTAGTCCAAGGCAGTCCTATGGTGATTGGTCAAAAGCTGGAGGTGCTCCAGTATTCTTAATGGCCTCACAGCAGCAGGACGCGACATAACACCATGATGGTTGAGTCCTTGGTGGCAGCAGGAAGAGATTTGTGCCACAATTCTGCGGCAGGTACTCTGTTCTCAGGTCAGCAGCTCTTTTTTGTCTGCTGTCTTCTTAGGTCCATCGAAATTAAGGTTCAGAGTCCAGGGGTGTCACCTAAATACTACATTTAGGGTTGTGAAAGGGTGTACCTGGTAGTAGCCAATGGCTACCTACCTTTAGAGTGTCTACACCCTCTATATGACCACTTCCTTTGGAGAGTGGGCACAACCCTGACCCTAATTGGCTAATCCCCTCTCAAAAAACATGGCGGAAACTGAAAAGTAGGGTCCACATCACCTGCCCCACCTTCGGGGTGGTGCTGGCTGAATATGGGCCCACCTCCTAATCTAACTAATGTTCCCGTCAGTCCTCCTGCCAAATGTGGAGCAGGACAGGGGTTGTCATTCCCCGCTATCTGGAGATGCCTGAGTTGCATTTCAAAGCAGCATAGCCTGGGAGAATGGCACACAGGGATGTGTGACATGCCAACTCTGTTTTCTCTGCACCAAGACACGCAGCTTGCAATTGCAGTTTGCTTGGTCTTGGGAGGGGTCCTTAGGGTGGCACAATTTGTGCTGCAGCCCTAGTGGACCCTCTTCAGTCCCAATGCCCTATGTACCTACGGGAACTTACAAGGGGTACCACTTACTGGGAACGTACAAGGGTTGCTGAAGCTGTGCCAATCGTGTTACAGTTTTAGGAAAGAGATCTGGCACTGGGGACCTGGTTAGCAGAGACTCAGTGCAGTTTCATTCGAAATCACAAGTTCCATGCAAAAAGTGGGGGCTAACCCTGAGAAAAGAGGCACGTCCTCACAGTGGCATTCACATCAGCTTGTTTCTACTTTCCTAAAAGCAATACAGAAGCCAAAAGAGTAAGTAAATAGAATTGCAATAGAACTCTTCTTTCAAAAGGGCATGTCCACTTGTTTTCATTGCAAACGCTTCCTGAATCCTTATGCATTAATGCATCTCTATAATTTTCAGCTGCAATGACAGGGCTCTGAATTTGAGTCCCTGTTTCACAGGCTTGGTTTAGCATCTGAGTCACATCCTGAGACGCAGTCGCTGCTGCCCGACAGCGCGCCAGCCGCCTCCATTGTGTGAAGTCTGCTGTTACATCAACATGCAAATTCCCCTGACATTTTAAATGCTAAATGTACCCGAACAATTGGATTCATTAAAAGACAAAAATTAAACTTGTCAGCTGTCTCCCCCCCCCCCCCCCCCCAAATAATGGATTAGAGACAAGAGCATGTCCTCAGCAAAGCCCCTTCAGGTTTAGCCTGGAGGGATATTTGTAAAATGTCTTCTGTGTGAAAAAAAGAGCAATATAATGGAAATTTAAATTACATATTTTTGGGCTGATAATAAGCTTATTTCAATGGCAGCAAGACCATTCAGTTTGTTCTCAGCAGCCCAGTGTGTAGTATTATAGCTGGTTGTGTGTTTTCTGATGCTGTTATATGCCAGCCTGTCTTTAAATGTTTGCCCTGAAATATAGGAGCATTCCTCTGTGTGGCCCATGCTCCCCCATTAATATCCAGAGGGCACAATGTGCTCCGTTTATGTCCTTTTTGAAAAGGAGGAAGGACAAATACTGAAATCTCGTGAGCTAAGCGCGGTGGGCGCTGTGTTTTGAAATACCATATGGGTATAAAAGCAACTGCCGCGGAGTTCCTGGGTGTCCATCAATTTTCAAGCAACAATAAATATGTTAAAATAACTCTAGCGGTTTATGTAGTTGAGGGAGAGAGATCAGAGATGTGTCTAGTGGCGGGCTAGACTCGTTTTAAAGTAGCACAGAGGGTTAATATGCCTGCTGCGCAAAACATGTTCCATGCAGATCACATGCTTTTATTTTATGCAGGTACCTCAGTGGGTTTCTGCTTATTTCACACAGATTCTTTTGTTACTTTCATTTAATAGGTTACAATCCTAATAGAGCACAGTAAGTTATGGACTGTCATAAAAAAGCTGCATGCAAACTATAGGTTAGACTGTTGTCTTTTCCCTAGTCTTTTATTATCCTAATCTTGTTAAAAAGGGTGCGTTTGGGTCGAAAAAAAATCTTATTAGTGAGGCCAACCCCAATATCCTGAGTTTGTGCTTCCCCAGACTAAGCACTCTTTTAAATACTGCCGGCCAGCATGGCTGATGACGTGTGACTCCTACACCTTGTAGTCCTTATTGTCTTACATAAAAAAAATTATAGACTGATTTACACATGTATGATTCATTGTCTCTCTATAATGTATGTGATTTAATGTTCTAACACCTTGCATTGGTATGAGTACCTCTATAAAACAAATTACATACATTTGAGAGAGGGACTAATTAGAGATGAGGGACACTGCTGGAGGTGGTAGTGAGGGAATCCGAGGAGAAGCGGATTATTTAGGGTAACATCCAACAAAGATAGCAGCACCAGTTGCCACCAGCACTAAATGTGGCCCTGGCAATAAGGCTCAGTATCAAGCAGTGAAGCAGGATGATGTCTAGTTACCTTTTATGGCAGTACAGCCTAGCCAGGCCTGCCATGAGCATTTTACCAGGTTCTACCACGCATCATCTCAAGTATGAATACACAAGTTTGTGGCAAGAAAAACAATGTATGTATCTGTATGTATCTGTTGGCATTTGTAGACAGCAAACCTTGCTCAGGTGCAATGGAGTGCTGAACCGGAGGCATGGCCCCGTAAAAGATACAGTTGAAGAATGCACCAGGTGAATTAAAGATGGTTTATTAAGCATCTTGCAAAAGTGACTGCCACGGCAGCTGGATAAGGAGCACCCGCCTAACATTTTAACACCTCCGCTGCGGCTGCTATTCCGCCGCAGCGCTAAGAGGGTGGGGGGGCGCGCGGCGCACCCATGCTGATGACGGAACCGTTCCGTCATGGCCCCGCCCGCTCAATAGAACGCACCGCGCAGGCGCGAAATCAGCACCGCGCAGGCACGTCGGGTGGGCCATGACGGAACCGCTCCGTCATCAGCACAGCGCCACCGCGGCTGATGACGGAGCGGTTAAAGTGGTTAAAGGACACATTCTAAACTAGTAGATAGAGAACCCTCACTTCTAACAATAACATAAAGGTATTCTAAAAGACCTGTTTGGCTTGACCATCTCTGGTGGTTACTCCCCCAAACGTTTTGCCTTCACCCTCCTGTTTGCTTAACCCACTTTGTTGTCTGTTAGGACTCTGCACAGTTTACCACTGCTAACCAGTGCTAAAATGCTTGTGCAAAAAGTGGAAAAAGTGTCTTACACCTAATTGGTACATGTAATTTACCCGTTAATCCCCAATAATGAGGTACTACATGTACCCAGGGTCTGTACATTAAAAAGAGTGACTGCAGCACTGATTATGGCACCCACTTAAGTAGCCCTTTGAAAATATCTCAGGCCTGCCACTGCAGCCTGTGTGTTCAGTTTTAAACTCACATTTTGACCTGGTAAAATAAATCTTTTGCCAGGCCTAAACTTTCCTTTTTAATACATATGTCACTCAAGGGTGGGCCCTAAACAGCCATAGGGCAGAATGCAGGGTATTTAAAATGTTGGACATGACGTTTAAGTTTTACATGTCCTGGAAAAACCCCATAAATAGTTTTTCAGTACACCATACCACTCACATAGGATAACATTGGGGTACCTTATTACATGTAATAAGTGATACCTCATTTTCATATTTAAAAATAGTTTATTAGACACTTAAAACCATAAAAATCAGTCGCATAACCGCCTCGCTCCGAGATCCCTTCCTCCCCGCCACCTATCCTGTCTTTAATCCTGTTCGGGGTGTTCCGAATTCGGTTCCCAAGGAAGAGCCTTCACTTACCGTCTGTTTCCGGGGCTCTGGCGTGCAGTGGTTTCTGCGTTCTGCCCTTGTTGTCTTGCTGGCCTTCCCGGCCCTGACGCCGGGGCCTCGAGTGCAGTGTCTGCCCGGAGGTGTTCGGAGTGCCGGCGGTCCGGAACCGGTGGAGAGACCCGATGGTGGGAGCCTGAGAGCCGCGAGCCAAGAGCCGGAGCGGACCCGCCCCCGATGGTGGGCCGCCCCGCATGCCTGATTGCCTGCCGGACCGAAGAAGAGAAGCCGCGCTGTCCGGCACCCCTCGGGTGAGAAGCCCACTCCTGTTGAATGTCCCGCCTGGGATCCAGTGCAGGGCTCCCCCGAGTGTTGTGGGGAGCACGCCCGTTCTTCTGGTGACTCTCCTTTCTCCGCCGAGCGCCATCCGCCGCGGATCGGCTGTGTGTCCTTGGGCCTCCGGCACTTTTGGTGGACTTGGAGGCGGATGCGACAATGGCGGCGAGCGATGTGCTCAAGATGGCGGATGGCCCCTCGGAGTGTCTTCCTCCTGGAGACAGGGACGTTGCTGCATTTGCTCTCCCCGGACCTCGTTTGATTTGGGCGGCCCCTACACGGAGTGCTGTCTTGCTTGCCCTGGCTACTCTGCGGATCGACCTGTCCTTGAAATGCCGGGACTTGGAGTTGCGGATCGCCGCCATGGTTGCTCCGCCATTTTGTGACGCGGTGTCGTCTCCCCGAGTTGGTATTGTTGAGACTCCTCCAGCTGCTGTGCTGGGATCTCCGGCTGGGTGTTCGATTCTATGGGATCAAGTGGACCCGGTGCCGATGCTGCAGTGTTTCCTACATCCTGATTTCTTTGCTTCGTGCTGGACAGCCCAGATTTTGTGCCTGGCCACGTGGATCTTTGGTGTACTTTTGCATTCTGACTGCTGCCGAGTTTTCCTGCTTGCTTCTTGTTGGCCGGGACGGTGTTCCGCGAAAATCCCACTTGCTTTCCCTGACTGGTATGGGTCCACTGTATCATGCTGTTTCTTGGCCGTGCCGGGGTCTGGCAGCTCTGCTCTTCATAGAAGTGGACAGGGGTGATCGTTCCTGGGTGCCTGCGGGACTTTCGTTTTGTTAAATGGCATCTCCGGGCCTCATTATTTGGACAGTTCCTGTCTCCATCCTCTGTGTAGGCTTTTCTCAGTATCCTCTTTGACCTCGATTAGTGATCCGTTGTTGCGGGTGGGGAGGTGTTCTGTATTTTGATCGCCGGCTCCTCTCCTCTCTCTCTCTTCTTTTTCCTCTCCTTCTCTCTCTTTCTCCTTTTCTTTCTCCGTTATTACTCCCTTTCTCTTTCTTCTATATTTCGGGTGACTCTGGGCGACAGGCACGCTGTTTAGTGGGGTAGGCCATAGCCATTACAGTGATGTAGGGTGGGGGGGGTATTTGTTATTTTAGTTTGTTTTATTCTATGGTCCCTTTTTGCTCTCTTTCTAGGGGGTGGGCTATGTCCCTTTGTTTTTTCTCCTTCGTTTCGTAAGCGTCTGCACTTTCTCCTTTCTCGGGGCGGGAGGGCTGTCTCTGTGGCGTCCCATTCAATGGTTTGCTATGCTTTGTCCTTTATTTTTGACCCCTTGATGGGCATAGGATGTCTTTGGGCCTCGCCCTACTGTGGTTATCTGACTGCGTGGGGGGCTGTATCCCTCCCGTCCCCCCCCTCTTTTTCTGTATATGTTGCATGACGCCCTGGTAGATATGGCTGCTGCCTCCTCTATAAATCATAAAATGAAACCTTTCTTATCCTGGCGCTTACTGTGTAGCGATTTTATTTCATGTTTATCCTGTATTCTTTTTACCGTACACATTGATGTTGCTCCTTTTTGACTCTCCTGTTTTGCGGCCGGCCCCTGTGGTTGTGGGCCTGCGCTTGTACTGATATGTGTCTCTCAATAAAGGTTTTAAAAAATAAAAAAAACATAAAAATGACTCAAATCATACAATACAAAGCATTTAAAAAGAAATCTAAAAGTCATTATACATCTACTTTAGCCATTGCAAATCTTATTGGTGGACCTTCACATTATTTAATTTCCTTCCCGATTATCTGGATATAAATACCATATATAGATAAGTGGCTCAAGGTGACTAGTAAAGCACAGACTTTTTCCCTAATTGGTTAAAATGTGTGTTCTTTATGATGCAGCCAGTTGTAATTCTGCTAATATATACCATTAGTCAAGATGATGAGTAATTAAAGTGCCGGTGTGTATGGCCAGGGAGAGGGTAAAGTATATGTGCTTTACTAAATGGATAGTGGTATTTCAGCCGATAAAGTGCCAGTATACAAAACTATGTGCAGTTAAAGTGACGATGTGCAGGACAAAAATTCTGGTTTAAGCTAATTTTGCCTTAGCATGACAGGATAGGGAACAGCTACTATTGTTATCCCCAGAACTCTGTCCTTGCGGATCCGTTTTACCCGCTCATGTGAGTTAACCTAAAATGACGGGATTGGCACAGCCTTATATCAGGTTTACTAAACAACCATGTCAACAGACCCTGTGGCCTATTAGAAACTTATGAACGTATCCATCCATACGAGGCCACCCTAGATTCGCTCAACACCCGACCTATGTACTAATCAGTTTTTTAAAAATAGCTAGAAACTGTACTAGTCTAATGTTCAACAATGTATTACTCGAGTCCATTGACTCCATACCTTTTGATTGGGAGCAGGTAGAAATGTCAGGTTTGGTGCCTGAGGAATTGTCATTTAGAGCCCTCTTTAATGGTAAAGTTGGATTTAAGTAAAAATTCTGCAAACACCACTTGTAGAACGTTGTCATTTTCTTGTCCTAACCATTAGGTGCATGCTGCCTGTATCTGGGTCACCTGACAAGAAGAAGTTGGCAGTTGACCTGTGTGTGTTCCAACTAAACAGCCACATAATAGAGAGTCTGGGTATTGGCAGGATGAGGGGTTGGAGTTGTCACCTACCACACTTTCAGTTCAAGTGGGCTGCCTAAGCACAGACACAAAGGACATCAAACTAGTCTGTTGTGCCCTCAGACAGACAGGTAAAGGGGCAGGGAGGTAGGACATTTCAAACACCTCTCTAGGGGGAAGCTTCTCCCTCTTCAAAGTGGGCATGAATATTGGACCCTCAGGCCCAACTCTTTACTATACTTCTGGACCTGTGAAAGACTTAGAAGAAGAACTGCTGTATGCTGCTCTGCTGCAAGAAGGACCGCCCTACTGCCCTACTACCCTTGCACTCTGCTTTGCTTCCATGAGTCAGAAGGACTAGACCTGCAACTTGAATTCAGGACCACCAGAGTGAATCCAAGGGCTAGTTGGCTGGCCTCCTAATCAGAGCCTCAAAGATAGAAAAGGCTCCAACAATGCCCCCTGCACCTGGACTCTGGCTGCTGTGAGTCCTAACCCCCCAAGTGATATCCCTCCCATCTTGGACCCCTGGAAGTGGGGCTAAAGCTGCTTTGCTAGCCTAGATGTGGTCTCTACCATAACTGATGCAGCACAAAGCAAACCCCATGCAGTACTTTACAGCGCTTCCTCAGAAAGGATGTAGCGCGACATAGCCATAACACTAACCTGCATTGCAGCAATTGCAGCTCAGCAGAACCACAGATGCACAATGTATCCTCTATGTGGAGCTCCCATATTTCCTCGGGACCCCTGATTGCACTGCGCATGATTTGCAACCCGCATTAAATGTGAATTTCTCAGCTGGAGGAACTTGGTCCCTGTATCTGGCCTTTACTCCATTACAGTCAAACTGAGCTTATGACTTTTTCCTGGGCTGGCGCGACCAGATAACCACAGTTGGAGCTTTATGTTTCTAAGCACTATTTTTACTTAAACCTTTAAAGCTCCATATCTCCAGTTCTACGGATAATTCAATATATTTTACTCTATTTTTCTAAATTGGTGTGGGGTTTTCATGTGTTGTATTTTCACTTTATTACTGTTTGTTGGCTGCATAAATATTTTACACATTGCCTTTAAGTAAAGCCTGACTGCTTGTGTGACAAGCTAACCTTGTGGTTGTGGATTAAGTAAAGTTTCACCCCCTCAATCTATAACACAATTACCTACAAGACCCAGCACACCCTCCACTTATACAATACATTCACAATACAGATGAGAAAACACAACAGATACATGCACAAATCTATCAAAATATTAGAACATCAGCAGACACACACCACATACCCTACATGATGTAAAACCATCAACACCAAATTTCTGATTCATAATACAAAATCCTTGAACCTGAATAGAAGCTCTCATTATTTGATGATTTCTTTTGACCACTGTTAGACTTTTGCATCTTTTGGCGTGTTTCCCCTGTCTTTTTGCCTTCCGACCTCCTGGTTCTGACACTGTGTTTGCTGGTTTAGTGCCTCTGTGCACTTTTTCACCACTGATCAGTGTTCCAATGGTAAATTATGGTTGTGGATTGGTTTTTCCATGCTTTGCTTATTTGATTTACTGCTAGGTCCCCAGTATCGAGCCCTGTGTGTGCCCAGGGCCTGTAAATCAAATAGTGCTAGTGGGCCTCCAGCACTGTTTGTGCCACCCACACAAGCAACCCTTCAAAGGACTCTCAGACCTGCCACTGGAGTGTCTGCATGCAGTTGTGACTGCTGTGTCGACCACGCAAGTGCATCCACTTGCCAGTCCCCAAACCTTCACTTTTCTTACATGTAAGACACCCCTGAGGTAGCCCCAAGGTACCTCCCTGAATAGGGTACAGTGTAGGTGAAAGGTATGATATGTTCTGGTGTGTGTAACATGTCATGATAGTGAAATACAGTATAGTGCGTTTTCACTATTGCAAGGCTATCTGCCCTATCGGATAGAATGGGAGATATTGTTTAACATCTTAAAAGTATAACTTCCCCTTGGTGCAAGATAGAGAAATTGAGTTTGGGCTCTCTGAACTCAGAATTTAATCACATATATTTTAGTAAAGATGGTTTTTAAATTATTTTGGAAATGCCACTTTTAGAAAGACTACATTTTCTTGCTTAACCATCCTGTGTCCCTCCTGGGTTGTGGATCAACTGTCTGGCGTTGGAATGAGAGGGGCTGGGGATGCACATTCACTGTAGATGGCCGCTGGGGGGGTTGAGATGTGTCCTGCCCTCCTGGATGAGTCAGGGCTGGGCTAAATAGACCTGCGCTGCATTTAGAGTAGTGGGAGGTGATTTCCTTGCACCTGAATAGGGCTAGCCTGCCTTACACAATGCTGTCTCCACCTCCTGCCGGGAAGCTGGACGGGGGGGCCAAACGGGTTGGCCCAGACTCCAGCAAGTTAGAAGTCTTTTGGACTCAGGAACCTGCCAAGAAGATGAGCTGGAGATGCTGCAAGGAGGAATTACCGCTTTGCTGTGTGCTTTGCTGTGTTGACCTGCAGTGGCTTCTTCTGTCTGGTACAGAGAAAGGACTGGACTGAACTTTCTGCAACTTCTTTGTTTGAGTTTCTTCAAGAGCTTGAGGTAGAGCTTGCCCCGTTTTCAAAAAGTCTCAGGAACAGTGAAGACTTCAAGTTTATCTGCCACCAGCACTGGGAACTGGGTGTTTTGTGCTGCAACAGAAGGAAAAGCAACCCGATTCTGTCACTGATGCAGGTGCCAACTCCGTGTCCTGAAGGCACCGCAGAGGGCACCACCGCACTTTGCACTGCAGCCCTGGTTTCACCCAAGATGCTGTTCGACACTGCCACTGACCCACTGCTTGTACCGTGATCTGTGGGAACCACACTTCGCACCGCCTTGCTTCACGACATTGCCCTAGTATCCCCAACGATAATGCTCCATGCCAATCTCGATGCTGCTGCTTGCACCGTGGTTTGAAGGCTCCGCTCATGAGTTATATGATGCACCACCCTTATCCCGCACCCTTGGCCTACTAGTGACGGCACCATCGACTCTGATTCGTCATCCGACGATCGAGCTCCCGCAACGATGACACCGTTGCTTGCCCATGACCTGCCAGCACTGTGACGAGCACCGCATCACTTCATACTGCAGCCCTGGTTTCACCGACGTCGCTGGATGACCATCACTGAGCCGCTGCCGGGCTATGTGACCTGAAGGCACCACATGCCGCACAGCTGCACTTCCCACCATAGCCCAAATGCCTGCCAATGCCAGTGCTCCTAACTTCAACCGTGAGGAGTTCAATCTGCAGCTCGTGTGACTTCAAGGTCTCGACAACTCCTGTACTAACCTCTGGCACCAATGTGAGGTCCCTGAAGGCCTGCATTTCTACAAGGTATTATTTTGCGGGTCTCCCTGACACCGTAGCTGGCCCGCGATGCTGCGGTTAGCTAGAACTGTTTTGATTTGTTATTCACGAAGTTATGCTAGCCCCAGACAGAGCTATCAACTGCAATTTAAGGCTTCCTTTGAGTATTGATATTTCTGTTAACTGTAAAGTGTATTTCTATTGTTTTTGGTCTTGCTTGCACAGATAAAATATTGGATATTTTTCTAAACCTGGTATGGTGGCCTTTTGTAGTGTTTTCACTATATTACTGTTCGTTATGTGCAAATGCTTTACACACTGCCTCTGAAATAAGCCTGACTGCTCGTGCCAAGCTACCAAGGGAGTGAGCAGGGGTTATTTCAGAAGTGTATGCCACTGATCCTGACTAGGAATAAGGGTCTCTACTTGGACAGGGTAACAACCTGCCAACTAGAGATCTCCATTTCTAACAAACACTCACATCAATACAAGAATGTAAAAGTAACATTAGAGTACCCATATTAAACAGCAATGCCTCTTGGTTTTAGCATTTTCCAACTTCCAATCTCACAACATCTTTTTTCACCTGTGTCACTTTTTTGGGACACGAAAAACAAGACTTTTTCCTCACCCCTTCTGAAATTAATTGAACTCTCACCATGTCTCTAGCTTCCACACACAGTTTTCGATTCTTCATACTTACATACTTATTTTGCAATTTGTTTCTCTTGATAAGCACACCTTGAAGTAAGTCTTCATACAACTTTTCTCTTTCATCCTGCTATTGTTTCTATACAGAAAATCAACCTCCTTTCAAAAGCATAACAGACAAAACTTTAGTGTTAGAATTGGAAGTGGTGTTAAGTGCCCACAAGAGGCTCTTTATCGCCTGCATGCAATCTAATCCATTTACTAGGGACATCTGAATGTTGTCTATAATGACTCTGTTACACCATTCCTTAGGACCATTACTTCTTGGATGGCATAAGGCAGAAGTAATGTGCTTGACACCCTAAGTACCAAAGTAAACTCCTGAGATAAATTGTAGTGGAATCTTAGAAAACAACCTTATCAGGAATTTCTGCCTTAAGGAACAAATTCTAAATACACTCCTTCACCTTAAATGTGCTTACAAAAAGAATCTCAGGCCACCTCGAATACTGCTGCATATTTGATCTGCCTTTTTAGAACACTCAATGGTTCAATTATATCAATTTCCAGCTTGGCCAACACTTTATCCTGTACAGGAAGAGGTGGACCGGACTAGGCACTGTAACCTGAGACTAACTACTGGTGACAACTATCATCCTCTGTCTTATAAATTGCTCAACTGCTCTATCCAAACTAGGTTCCCAGTGTAACGTTACCTGTGTGAATCAGGCACACAGACAGCAAATCCCTTGCAATCAAGATTGCCATTTAGCTATTCTAAGAGAAGCTTTTCCTGCTACTTTCATGGTGAATAGATCCACTCATAGTGAATTCAGATCCCAATAAATAGTTTTGATGATTATTGACACCCCACCAGCATGCCAAAGCTTCTCATTCCACTATGGAATGTGATGGTTCTGCACCTCTCAAGCTGTGACTGGCGAAAGCAAACAGTTCCTCCTTACCATTCCTTCATTGTATTGCCATTTGGATTTGAGGAGGACGCGCTATTCCTTGCTGAGTCTGCCGTGAGGGGAACGGCCATCATTTACCCTGCACCGCCCCTCTTACTGCACTTACCTTGTCCTGCTCGACGCCGTGAGGGGAGCGGCTTCCTCGGCAGCAGCTGCTTCTCCACTCCGCCAAACCGCCGTGAGGGAAAGGGCTGGGTGGACTACACATACCAAGGGGCCTTGTGTGACGCCAGTGAGACCAGTCATCGGAGGTTGCCCGAGGCCCTTATAGGCAGCGCGGCCCTCCCGCAGACCGGGACACGCTATTTCTTGCTGAGGTTGCCGTGAGGGGGACGGCCATCATTCACCCTGCACAGCCCCGCTTACTGCACTTACCTTTTTCTGCTCGTCGCCATGAGGGGAACGGCTTCTTGGGCACCAGCTGCTTCTCCACTCCGCCAAACTGCTGTGAGGGGAACGGCTGGGTGGACTACACATCCCAGGGGGCCTTGCGTGACGCCAGTGAGACCCGTCATCAGAGGGCGCTGGAGGCCCTCATAGGCAGCACGGCCCTCCTGCAGCGCGGGACACGCTATTCCTTGCTGAGGCTGCCATGAGGGGAACGGCCATCATTCACCCTGCACTGCCCCACTTACTGCACTTACCTTGTCCTGCTCGTCGCCATGAGGGGAACGGCTTCCTGGGCACCAGCTGCTTCTCCACTCCACCAAATCGCCATGAGGGGAACGGCTGGGCGGACTACACATCCCAGGGGGCCTTGCGGGACGCCAGTGGAGGGCGCCGGAGGCCCTCACATGCAGCAAGACCCTCCTGCAGCGGGGACACCTGCGTGCGGAGCCTGGGTAAAGCCCGGGCCAAGGGCGTGCCCGTCCTTGCCCCTCATCGCCAGGAAGAGGCAGGGCAGGGCCACACCCCTTTCATCTATTATCATGGCCTCCTCCACATGTACTGTTTCGTGATATTTAACTTTTATTCTTGGGCAGTAGAGACGTTGTGCGGAGCCTTGCTAATACGGAATATCTTTTGCCACGCTGAATGAGTTGCAAACTGCCCATTTATACCATACTTGCTGCTGTAAAATATACTGGCCTATAGACTTTGTCCTATGTGCCTGGACTTTGGACTGCACCTTGCACTTTAGCGTTATCCCTTTGATTAACTGTTTTCATTAGATGCTGCTGACCATTTTTTTATGCATTTTGCACTTTTCTGAGGATTGTAATAACGGCTTGCAGAGCTTTGTTTTAGTTATTTTAGTACTGTGTGTTTTAGCCTCAACCTGCCTTTTGCACATTGCATGTCGCTTTTTGCCCATTGTACACTACATTAAGTAACTGGCTAATAATTACAGTTGTATTATCTATAGGGTGTTCACTGTACAATAATCATGAGTAAGCGGAAACTGAACACAGGGAATAGTGTGGTCGGTACACTAGATGCCTTCATTGTGAGGGCGGACTCTGCCCTCATGCATGAAATACAATTGACAGAACATAGGCTATCTCTTGATCCACAATCCCTGATAGGCAGACTTTCCCTAACCTCTGCACTTCCCGACCCTTTGCTGACAATCAGCTAGGTTGTTTCCACAGCCAGCTCAACTCCATCTCTATCTGTACCCTCAGTTATAACGACAACCTCCAGTCTTTGTCTCCCAAAGGAGCATGAACCCATGTGGAAAAAGGGCGCAAGCAGGTCAGATCGATTACCCCTTTTCAATGTTTGCCCGGCGACAGCCGCCTCTCACCCAACTCAAGGTTACCAAATGAAGAGGCAGGCGCTGGAGACTGGAAGGCAGGAAACAGGAGTTTATTCCGACGGAGCAGAACACGTCAAATCAGACAACAGGGTATCTTCTCGAGATGCTCTAACCACATCTCTGAGGCCTGGCCTCTTATACACAAGTTTATGGCTTTATTACATTTATGACATCCGTGGTATTGCTTTGAAGTACGAAAAAGGCATCTTTGGAATCCCCGGTTCAGGCCCGTTCTCACACATATCTACAGTAGGGGTCCCCACCCAAATCTCAGCATGATGGCTATCGCGCAGCTGGACATTCCGCTGAGAACAGGAATACGGGCGATCGGTCGGATCTAGGGGTGTGAAGGCATTGATTAATCCCCGCTCCTTTGATGTGAGGTGAGGTCCTACTGTAGGGGGCAATAAACTGCATCTGTTGGGCTAGGTGATGGCCTGGGATCAGGACGGACAATCGGGCAGGGAGGAAGAGGTTATCAAAAAGGGCCTGTTCTATGAATGAGATGAAAGAGTGAGAGGGTTCAGCACGGGATGTGGCTCGGAGGCAGGGTCGCGCTGGAGGTGCGTTTATGGCCCAGGCAGGAGAGACCGGGGGCTGTCGGGCGCGGGGGATGCTTGCGAGGCCGGGGGGTGAGGGAGAGAGACGCGCTGGCTATTGGCAGTGGGCAGAGAGACCATGGTTTCAAAAAAATGGCTGCTGCTGTAAGTGTGCATGAGTCTGAAAGGGGACAAGATGGCGCCGATAATGTTGACATCGCAAACCAGATTTTAACAGTCCTCCCTTTTCAACATATCTAGCCATTTTGTCTAGTCGATGTCGATCTTCATTAAATCCTTAACCTCGACGTCGTACAATGCTCTCATGCGTTCCTTGTCAAAGTCCAGAGTCTTTGGGCAGATACAGTTTGCACATAGTGAGCACAAAGGCGGCAGGCATTGAATTCCTAGGCAGAACCCACATAACACAACAATGGGTATCAGTATAATTGTAAACAACCTCCACCCCCAGTTCTTTACAGTACTCCAGAACCATCCGCCAAGCGACCATTCTTCTTGTTCCTGGTGGACTTCTGAGGAAAGTCTGTGGAGCTGTTCAATGGCTTTGTACACTGAGGGTGAATTGTCCGGTATATAGGTGCAGCAGCTAGACCCAATGATGCGGCATGCCCCTCCACGATCCGCTAGAACCACATCTAGAACAAGGCGGTTCTGAAGGGCCACCAAGCGGACCGCTTGAAGCTCGGCCGTGTTATTTGTGAGGATGCCAGCTGTAATGCTCATGGTTGTTTCAACTGCCTGGGTCAAGTGTCGGATGGCACGGCTGTTTGCCATTGGACCCCAGAGTGGAACAAGTCCCTTCATTGCGTCCAGGAACTGTGCTCCGGCAGAGTCGGCTTGTTCAATGTCTCTCTCTCGTTTTTGTCGGTGGTGGTTTGCAGATGCCACATAGGTCAGAGGAAGGATGAAGGCGATGTAGCAGGTACCTCCCCAGCCTTTTGGGAGCCAGGTGTAGGCTTTCGTACTGCAGACAAAGTACATGTTTGGAGAAGTGACAAAAGAGGGTGGGTCAGTAGTGTCCAAGGTTCTGGTGATGTTGCAGGCACTGTGACCTACAAATTGTGTCCCGAGGCCTTCGATGCATACAAGGCTCGAGACATTGACAACAGATAGGGCCACAGTCAGGGTGGCTGCTGTTCGTTTCCGGAGGTAGGAGAAGGTAGGTATGGCCGTGTTGTTAAACACCTGCATTTCGACACGCTCTTTGGCTGGGATGTCCAAGTGAACAGAGGTGTTGGACATCAGTGGGCAAAAGGGTGCAGCCGTTTTTTTTTTGTTTCGTTCAGCCAGATCCCTTGATAAAAGCATGACATGGTTTCGCTGGAGATTGTCTTATCTCTGTAGCTCTCTTGCAGGAGAATCAACCAGGCGAGGCAGGAGCCATGAACAGAGAATGGTGAGGGGATGAAAGGGATGGAATGTCCAGTGGCATGCGGAAGCAACCCGCAGATCCAGCAGTTGGTGGCATTGGCGGCAAGGTTGTGCTGGTGCAAAAGTTGTACGAAGGAGTTATTCCAAAACTCCTTACGTCTTTCTCGGAGTTGAGGTGAGAGAGAGATCAGGTGGTGTTCCTTCACGGTGACAGGTAGTACAGTGGCTAGAAGTGTCTCTTGTGCTGGTGAAGTTTCTTCCAAGATCCAGAGGGTGGTCATGAGAAGGAGACAGAAGAGAAGGGTAACAAAGAAGGCAATAGTCTTTGAACTGTGCATTTTGTCAGTCTTTGGGTTTCTGTAGTGGGTCTTTGGATATCCGGTTGCTTCCACCATCTTCAAGTCGGGTGCTTCCATCATCTTCGTATCGGGCGCTTCCATCATCTTCAAGGGGGCTCGGTAGTGGGCAGAACCACAAACTTCGTGTGGCTTCTCTCCTGGCGACCTTAGTAGCGTTAGGCCACCGCTCTGAGAATATAAACTTAGTCAGTGGTCTATTTAGCCAAAGCTCCCTCCTTTCGTCGCAGGTTGTACCCTTCTCTGGATGGCACAGTGGGGTCGGGATATGTTGCCAGTTCAAGCGCGTCTGTTTCCGGGTAGCAGCTCAGGGATGGTCGATCTTTGTTCAGGAGCTCTTCTTGCGTGGTCACGCCTTCGGTTGTTGTCAGATTCGACGAGATCTTCTTGCAGTGGTGTGCGTGCAGCCAATTGCGCTTTCCCTCCACTCGAAGAGCTGTTCGGGTGGTGATCAAAACTTGCCAGGGGCCCGTCCAGCGGGGTTCCAGACTCTTCTCCCGCTGGAAGTTCCGAATTAGGACGAAATCTCCAGGCTGGATGGTATGTCCGGGGCCCCTGGAAGCATCGGGGATGGCCTGCAACACCTGATGATGAATAACAGACAGCGTTTTAGTTAGGTTATACAGATAGTCAGACATTAGGACGTCCGGGACGTCGTGAATAGATGTCGGTTTGGGTGCAGACCAGATACTCATGGGTCGGCCAAAAACGACCTCGTAAGGGGTCAAGTGGTGTTTGGTGGGGGTGGAACGCATTGACAGCAATGCCAGGGGAAGAGCGTCTGGCCATTTTAGTCCTGTGGTAGCCACTATTGTTGCCAGTTTTAGTTTCAATGTGGCATTGTGTCGCTCGACCAGTCCAGCAGATTGGGGGTGAAAAACTGCGTGGAATTTCTGTCGTACCCCCAGCCCCTTCAGGATAAGCTGGATAACCTCGGCTACGAAATGGGGGCCATTGTCACTCCATAAAATACGACAAAGGCCGTAGCGAGGGAAGAACTCTTTCAGTAGTACTTTTGCAGTGGCAATGGCAGTGTTGTCACGCGTCGGGTAGGCTTCCACCCATTTGCTAAAAGCGCATACAACAACAAGTACATACTTCAGTCCTTGACATCTCTCTAACTGGATATAGTCCATCTGTAGGACTTCAAATGGATGGTTGGGGACCCCAAACCCTCCCCGGGGTACGACAGTTCCTTTCCCAGGGTTGTGTTGCAGGCAGACTAGACATTGCTGGACTAATCGTTTGGCTGAGTCTGCAATTCTATCGTTATGCCAAACTCGGGAGACAAGTTCAGCACGGGATGTGGCTCGGAGGCAGGGTCGCGCTGGAGGTGCGTTTATGGCCCAGGCAGGAGAGACCGGGGCTGTCGGGGCGCGGGGGATGCTTGCGAGGCCGGGGGGTGAGGCAGAGAGACGTGCTGGCTATTGGCAGTGGGCAGAGAGACCATGGTTTTCAAAAAAATGGCTGCTGCTGTAAGTGTGCGTGAGTCTGAAAGGGGACAAGATGGCGCCGATAATGTTGACATCGCAAACCAGATTTTAACAGTCCTCCCTTTTCAACATATCTAGCCATTTTGTCTAGTCGATGTCGATCTTCATTAAATCCTTAACCTCGACGTCGTACAATGCTCTCATGCGTTCCTTGTCAAAGTCCAGAGTCTTTGGGCAGATAAAGTTTGCACATAGTGAGCACAAAGGCAGCAGGCATTGAATTCCTAGGCAGAACCCACATAACACAACAATGGGTATCAGTATAATTGTAAACAACCTCCACCCCCAGTTCTTTACAGTACTCCAGAACCATCCGCCAAGCGACCATTCTTCTTGTTCCTGGTGGACTTCTGAGGAAAGTCTGTGGAGATGTTCAATGGCTTTGTACACTGAGGGTGAATTGTCCGGTATATAGGTGCAGCAGCTAGACCCAATGATGCGGCATGCCCCTCCACGATCCGCTAGAACCACATCTAGAACAAGGCGGTTCTGAAGGGCCACCAAGCGGACCGCTTGAAGCTCGGCCGTGTTATTTGTGAGGATGCCAGCTGTAATGTTCATGGTTGTTTCAACTGCCTGGGTCAAGTGTCGGATGGCACGGCTGTTTGCCATTGGACCCCAGAGTGGAACAAGTCCCTTCATTGCGTCCAGGAACTGTGCTCCGGCAGAGTCGGCTTGTTCAATGTCTCTCTCTCGTTTTTGTCGGTGGTGGTTTGCAGATGCCACATAGGTCAGAAGAAGGATGAAGGCGATGTAGCAGGTACCTCCCCAGCCTTTTGGGAGCCAGGTGTAGGCTTTCGTACCGCAGACAAAGTACATGTTTGGAGAAGTGACAAAAGAGGGTGGGTCAGTAGTGTCCAAGGTTCTGGTGATGTTGCAGGCACTGTGACCTACAAATTGTGTCCCGATGCCTTCGATGCATACAAGGCCCGAGACATTGACAACAGATAGGGCCACAGTCAGGGTGGCTGCTGTTCGTTTCCGGAGGTAGGAGAAGGTAGGTCTGGCCGGGTTGTTAAACACCTGCATTTCGACACGCTCTTTGGCTGGGATGTCTAAGTGAACAGAGGTGTTGGACGTCAGTGGGCAAAAGGGTGCAGCCGTTTTTTTTGTTTCGTTCAGCCAGATCCCTTGATAAAAGCATGACATGGTTTCGCTGGAGATTGTCGTATCTCTGTAGCTCTCTTGCAGGAGAATCAACCAGACGAGGCAGGAGCCATGAACAGAGAATGGTCAGGGGATGAAAGGGATGGAATGTCCAGTGGCATGCGGAAGCAACCCGCAGATCCAGCAGTTGATGGCATTGGCGGCAAGGTTGTGCTGGTGCAAAAGTTGTACGAAGGAGTTATTCCAAAACTCCTTACGTCTTTCTCGGAGTTGAGGTGAGAGAGAGATCAGGTGGTATTCCTTCACGGTGACAGGTAGTACAGTGGCTAGAAGTGTCTCTTGTGCTGGTGAGGTTTCTTCCAAGATCCAGAGGGTGGTCATGAGAAGGAGACAGAAGAGAAGGGTAACAAAGAAGGCAATAGTCTTTGAACTGTGCATTTTGTCAGTCTTTGGGTTTCTGTAGTGGGTCTTTGGATATCCGGTCTCTTCCACCATCTTCAAGTCGGGTGCTTCCATCATCTTCGTATCGGGCGCTTCCATCATCTTCAAGGGGGCTCGGTAGTGGGCAGAACCACAAACTTCGTTTGCCTTCTCTCCTGGTGACCTTAGTAGCGTTAGGCCACCGCTCTGAGAATATAAACTTAGTCAGTGGTCTATTTAGCCGAAGCTCCCTCCTTTCGTCGCAGGTTGTACCCTTCTCTGGATGGCACAGTGGGGTCGGGATATGTTGCCAGTTCAAGTGCGTCTGTTACCGGGTAGCAGCTCAGGGATGGTTGATGGCCTGCAGCACCTGATGATGAATAACAGACAGCGTTTCAGTTAGGTTATACAGATAGTCAGACATTAGGACGTCCGGGACGTCGTGAATAGATGTCGGTTTGGGTGCAGACCAGATACTCATGGGTCGGCCAAAAACGACCTCGTAAGGGGTCAAGTGGTGTTTGGTGGGGGTGGAACGCATTGACAGCAATGCCAGGGGAAGAGCGTCTGGCCATTTTAGTCCTGTGGTAGCCACTATTTTTGCCAGTTTTAGTTTCAATGTGGCGTTGTGTCGCTCGACCAGTCCAGCAGATTGGGGGTGAAAAACTGCGTGGAATTTCTGTCGTACCCCCAGCCCCTTCAGGATAAGCTGGATAACCTCGGCTACGAAATGGGGGCCATTGTCACTCCATAAAATACGACAAAGGCCGTAGCGAGGGAAGAACTCTTTCAGTAGTACTTTTGCAGTGGCAATGGCAGTGTTGTCACGCGTCGGGTAGGCTTCCACCCATTTGCTAAAAGTGCATACAACAACAAGTACATACTTCAGTCCTTGACATCTCTCTAACTGGATATAGTCCATCTGTAGGACTTCAAATGGATGGTTGGGGACCCCAAACCCTCCCCGGGGTACGACAGTTCCTTTCCCAGGGTTGTGTTGCAGGCAGACTAGACATTGCTGGACTAATCGTTTTGCTCAGTCTGCAATTCTATCGTTATGCCAAACTCGGGAGACAAGTTCGGTCATAGGGGCAGATCCTATGTGTGCAGGGGAATGGGCCATAGTCAGTATGGGGATCAGATACGAGTTGGGTAGCAACCATTTGTTTGTGTCTTTTGTCCGCCAGCAGCCTTCATCGTCTTTTAATCCCACCCGTGCCCATTCAGTCAATTCGTGTGGTGAGCTGGCCATTTGGATGTCCCCAATAGTTTCCCTAGCGTCCGTCCATTTTTCTGCTTGTGACCTAGTCACGTACATGTGAGTCGTCGTCCTATTCTCAGCTGTGGTTCGGGCAGTGATGTCGGCCAGTGCATTTCCCTGTCCAATGATGTCTGTCACTTTTTTGTGTGCCTGGCATTTGATTACGGCAAGTCGCTTGGGGAGGAGAACCGCTTCAGTCAGAGCAGAGACTAGATCTCCGTGCAGGATGGGCATGCCATGAGATGTCAGAAATCCCCTCTCCTTCCATAAGAGCCCAAAATGATGAACCACCCCGAAGGCATACTGGCTGTCCATGTAAATGTTAGCTGTCGTCCCCTTTGCTAGGATACATGCTCGTGTGAGGGCAATCAGTTCTGCCGCCTGTGCGGATCGTTGCGTGATGCGGGCGGTTTCAACTACAGTTCGGGCTGTGGTAACTGCATAGGCAGCTGAGGTGGTGCCGTCGGGGAGCTTAATGCAAGAGCCGTCTACCCATAGCTCTCCGTCAGTGTTTGGGAAGGCAGTGTCTCGGAGGTCAACTCTACTCCTAGTCTGTTCGTCCGTGAGGGTCACACAGTCATGCATAGGGGGGACATTTGGGTCATTTTCGGGCAGAGGCAACAAGGTGGCTGGGTTCAGCGTGGTGCATCTTTTCAGCGTGATGTGGGGTGCAAGCAGAGTCAGTTTGTATCCAGTCAGTCATGCGCTAGTCAGGTGTTGCGTCTTAGTTTGGTTCAGGAGGGTGTCAACAGCATGGGGCACTAATACCGTGAGGGAATTCGAGAGTACGATCCCCTCACTTTGTCGGATAGAGACAGCAGCGGCAGCTACGACTCGAAGGCAGGCAGGCAAGGCTCTCGCTACGGGATCAAGAGTGGCAGAGAAATAGGCACATGGTCGTTGCTTGGGGCCGATGGTTTGAGTCAGGACAGACAAAGCGCATCCCTCCCTTTTGTGAGTGTAGAGAGAGAAAGGTTTGGTATAATCGGGGGTTCCTAGGACTGGTGCAGAACAAAGGGCGTCTCGAAGTTCTTTGAAGGAGGATTGGCATTCGGGGGTCCAAGGGAGCGGGAAGGGGACATCTTTAGCTAGTAGAGAAAGCAGTGGCTTTACAATGAGGCTGAAGTTTGGCAACCACTGCCGGCAGAAGGAGGTGAGGCCTACCAGGGAGCGGACTTGTTTCTGGGTCTTTGGGAAAGGGGTTTCTAGAATGGCCTGAATTCGATCGGGTGTAAGCTTTCTCCCGTCTTTGGACAAGAGGTGGCCTAGGTAGGTGACCTGGGGTTGGCAGAATTGCAACTTCTTCTTGGAGACCTTGTGGCCATTTTCCGCAAGGAAGTGCAGGAGTTGGACAGTGGTAGTGACTGCAAGTGGAGTGGTGTCGGCCGCCAAAAGGATATCATCGACGTATTGTATCAACACCACTCCATCCGGCAGCTGAACGGCGTCCAGCTGTCTCTTGAGGGCCTGGCTATAGATGCTGGGACTTTCTGTGTAACCTTGGGGAGCTCTACAAAATCTATATGAGCGGGATTTTAACGTGAAGCCGAAAAGGTAGCGGCTGTCTGGGTGGATGGGGATGGAGAAGAATGCATTCTTGAGATCGATTACAGTGAAGGTGGTGGCTGTGGAAGGAATCAGGGTCTGAATGGTGGTGATATCCGAGACTACGGGGTACTGAGGTACAACCACTTTGTTGACCTCTCGAAGGTCGATGATGAAGCGGTACGCTTTCTCATCTCCCTCACCCTGCTTCTTTACAATGGGTAGGATAGGGCTGTTGCAAATATTGCTGACTACTTCCTCTACCACTCCTGCCTCTACCAAGGACTGAATTATCTTTACCAATGCCTTCTCACCTTCGGGCGATATCCGATACTGTGGGAGTTTTGGGAGTATCGCATCTTGGCGAACAGTTATGTGCACAGGGTCAATCATCATGCGTCCTACGTCAGCGTCAGTTTTGGCCCACAGATATAGAGGTAGAGAGTCGAGTAAGGATGAGTCAGCGTCAGAGATGGAGAACATGTGTCGTAAGGGATAAGGTCTGAGCAGAGTCGGGTTATCGTACAGAATGACTCGAACTCCGTCCTGTGAACACCTAATAGTAGCTCGGAAATGCTTCAGTAAGTCAAGTCCCATAATGGCATCGGGGGTGTTGGAGGAAAGCAGAAACGTCGTGTCAGTGGGGTTACTGTCCAAGTCGAAGGAGATCGGCGCGGACAAGGGATTAGTGGAGGGCGTTCCATCAAAACCTATTGATGTTATGTGTGAGCCAGACAAGGGTGCCCTTGGAATCAGTCGTTTAGATAACGCACTACGTGTCGCGCCAGTGTCTACCAGAAATGGAGACTTCGTACCTAGGACCTTAGCGGTGACATAAGGACCTTGCTGGTCAACATAGAGCTCGACTGGATCCCTCCCTTGCCCTTGGCAGTCCTATGCGAAGTCGCGGGCATCGTCACAGTCAGCCTGCTGGCATTGGTTCTGTCGGGGGCGGTCAAAAGTGCTCGGTCTGCCTGGTCTGTCATTGCTAGCGTCGTTTGTGTGCCCTCGTCCCTGTCCTCTATTTTTCGGCCCATCCGCTACGTCTTTTGTGTCTCTATTTTTGTACATTTCTAACAGGACCGGACACTGGGACTTCCAATGCCCAAATCCCTTGCAGAACGCACACTGGTTGTCGTCAATGTCTGTCCGCCCAGCATAGGGCGCGGGGGTACGGTCTTTAGGGGGTGGATTTCTAGGGGCAGTCGACTGGTAGTGTCCTTTGTACGGTTCCCTACCTATCGTCGCTCCTTGCAATTGAGCGATCATTACTCGTTCTTTCAAGTCCTTTTTCTTTCTCTCAGTCGCTTTGTCGTTCTCATTCTTTTGTCGTTCATAGTATTGAGCCATCTGAAGGATAGCCGCAGGTTTGGAGGCAGCCCAACTACTTTCACTAGTCTGCAGTTTCTGCGAGACTTCTGGAGTCAGGCCCTTTACGTAATTCTGCACGAATAAGTGATGTCCGGTTGCAGAGGTCATGTGCTGGCCACTGTAATCGGAGAACACCGTTTCGAACCTGGAAAAGTATTCTGATACGTCTTCCTGGGGTTTCTGTCAGCAGGCCGTTACTATCGACCAGTCCACCTTCTTTTCTGGGACTATGGTTTTGAGTTTTTGTACGATTTTGTCTGGCAGGTCTAGAATTGATTTCAAAGGTTTCTGTCCGGGCTCTCGTTGCTTGTCTATGCCATCGAGTTGTAACCAGGTATGTCGAACAGCTCAAGGTGGTCGACTTTCCGGATTAGCTTCCACACATCAGCTGGTAGACATAGCCCGAAAAACAAGTCGATGTCCGCTAGGGTCATAATCGTCGACCCCAAGGCGGTACCTAATTCTGTGTAGAAGGCAGTGGGGTTCTTTCGTAGATCAGGCAAGGACTGTCGAAAAGTCAGGATGTCTTGCCGATCCCAGGGTTGGTAGACCCAGTTGTACATTACCCTCCCCCTAGCATCTTGGTGGTTAATATCGTCGTGTGTTCCCTGTCCTCGTGAGGGGACCCACTAAGGAGCTGCTTCTCTTATCGGCATCATGGTGTTAGTTCCCTCGGTTTGAGGTACAGTCGCTACAGGGGTCGTGGTGCTAGCTTCTAATCTTTGTTCAGTGAGGTGGCGGGAGACTTCAAGCGTGCGCATGAAGAGGTCCGTCACATCACACTCACCTCCGTCTCCAATGTCGACTTTTCTATACAGAGTCGTTAGGCTTTCAGGACCTTTGGCTTGGTACCGATCTTCATAAGCATTAAGGGTATGGTAACAGAAACGTGTAACAAAGTGTCGTTTGTGGTTATTGGCATACGAATTGCATATATCTGTTACGTAATCTTCGCTTTCTTTCCATTCCACTAGCATCTTTACGATTTTATCAATCCCTGCTCGTTCATTCTTACTCAATCGATTTAATCTAGCGGAGTCTTTCTTCTCAGTGTCGGGGTCATCTACTGTTCCTGCTTGCGCTGCGCTGAGTACAAGGGGCTCGGCCGGTGCGGAGGCCGTGAGGACCGAGGCTCTGGTACCGCTCTCATCTGTGCTTGGGGGTTGCGTGCGTTGCACTAGGGGTTGGGAAGGGGCATATGGAGGGGGCATGTAGATGATCGGGGGACCTAGCAGTAGATCATCGTTCGCTAGCTGCTTCAAAGGTAGCTCAGGGTAAAGCGTGGCGGGCGTTCTAACGGGACATTGGCTTGATGTTTCAGATTCTTGTTTTAGTTTAGCTTCCTCTCTTTCTTTTATTTCTTCTTTCAACTTGTTCGCGGCTAAATGAGCTGCTTTTCGTAATTCTTTTTCTAGTCTGACTTCATTTCTTTTCTTTCGCTGTTCTGTTTCTTTGCGCCACATGCCAAAACTATCAAGCATAGTGGGCGTTGTTTTATGGTTATGAAGGGCTGTTTCCAGCACGCTTATTTTAGTATCATCGAAGGATCCTATCAGTGGCCACTGACTTTCCTGATCCTTTTTAGTATATTTATGCCATAACTTACTATAAGCTACGGCAACTAGTCCATACTTTAAAAACATATCCTTATTAGGGGTGCCTTCCAGAGGAGCCGGATGATCCACCTCTAATAAGCGGTCCGGGCTGAACCAACTACTGAACAATGGGGAGAAGATAGGCATGACGGGTTACAATGGGGACAAAAGTCTGCACTACCTATCCTTCACTACTTTGCGAAGACTAGGCAGAATATTTCTATTCTACAGTATTCGCAAATAGGGAATACCCAAAGAGAGAACTAATTCCAAACAGTCAATGTTCGGACAAACAATCAATCAATCAAATGAGGAATAAAATAGGCGCGACGGGTTACAACGGGGGCAAAAGCCTGCGCTACCTACCCTTCACTATCTGCAAAGAGAGAGGGAAATTCCTGTTCCTCCCCGTTTGTAGGCAGAGAAGATCCTTTCAGAGAACCAATTTCGAACAGTTAATGCTCGAACAAACAATCAATCAATGGAGAGGGAAGTAGGCGCGACAGGTTACAACGGGGGCAAAAGCCTGCGCTAACTACCCTTCACTATCTGCAAAGGGAGAATACTCCTATCCTTCCCCGTTTGTAGACAGAGAATCTCTCAGAACCAAACAATCAAATGCGTAATACTAGTATTTTCCAAGACAATCAAACAATCAATTCGCAATTCGTCGTGTTACACGACCTTACCCGGACCGCATGGATAGTTTCTCGTCTTCCGCTTCCAGCGCCTGATCATCATTCTCCGTAATTGCTGTGGCACTCCTGATGGTTCCCAGTCAGGACCGTAGATCACTCGAGAGAGGTCTGCTCGGAACCGGTGAAGTTCGGATGATCGGCTGCCAGACGAGGGTCTATCGGGCAGGAGCTCTTTCCCGATCGTTGCAGTCGTTCACACTGTCGTTTGGACCTCTCCCACTGGATCCACGTGTCGCTGATGGGCCCCACGTTGGGCGCCAATTGTGGAAAAAGGGCGCAAGCAGGTCAGATCAATTACCCCTTTTCAATGTTTGCCCGGTGACAGCCGCCTCTCACCCAACTCAAGGTTACCAAATGAAGAGGCAGGCGCTGGAGACTGGAAGGCAGGAAACAGGAGTTTATTCCGACAGAGCAGAACACGTCAAATCAGACAACAGGGTATCTTCTCGAGGTGCTCTAACCGCATCTCTGAGGCCTGGCCTCTTATACACAAGTTTGTGGCTTTATTACATTTATGACATCCGTGGTATTGTTTTGAAGTACGAAAAAGGCATCTTTGGAATCCCCGGTTCAGGCCCGTTCTCACACATATCTACAGTAGGGGTCCCCACCCAAATCTCAGCATGATGGCTATCGCGCAGCTGGACATTCTGCTGGGAACAGGAATGCGGGCGATCGGTCGGATCTAGGGGTGTGAAGGCATTGATTAATCCCCGCTCCTTTGATGTGAGGCGAGGTCCTACTGTAGGGGGCAATAAACTGCATCTGTTGGGCTAGGTGATGGCCTGGGATCAGGCCGGACAATCGGGCAGGGAGGAAGAGGTTATCAAAAAGGGCCTGTTCTATGAATGAGATGAAAGAGTGAGAGGGTTCAGCACGGGATGTGGCTCGGAGGCAGGGTCGCGCTGGAGGTGCGTTTATGGCCCAGGCAGGAGAGACCGGGGGCTGTCGGGGCGCGGGGGATGCTTGCGAGGCCGGGGGGTGAGGGAGAGAGATGCGCTGGCTATTGGCAGTGGGCAGAGAGACCATGGATTTCAAAAAAATGGCTGCTGCTGTAAGTGTGCGTGAGTCTGAAAGGGGACAAGATGGCGCCGATAATGTTGACATCGCAAACCAGATTTTAACACCCACGCCTGTGAAATCAAAGGCGACCACCAGAGGGCAGATGGCCAAGCTTAAATCAGCCTGCAACAATGAATCGTCCACTTAAAACAAAAAGGTCCGAGGGTGTACAAAACCAAAATCGGCTCAGGGAACTCATCGCTGGCCCTCACCATCTGTTCCGCCCCCGTGTGGATAGGGAGGGTATTCCACTTTCTATGAATCTGACTACAGTAGGGCAATTACTCGAGGGCCCTGAGGAGGGGAACTTTTGGATAAGGTTAGAGACCATGTTATCCATGCTATTAGACCCCATGTTAAAAAAATTAAGTGCAATAGAGCAGAGATTAGCCCAACTAGAGGGAATTACCAGCCGTAATCCTCTAGCTACCCCGGCAGTGAGCCTACCTATCAACAAAGCTGATACAGCGAGGAGGGGAAAAAGAGATACCCAGGAGGGGGCAGATGGTGGGTCCACCATAAGACTTACAGCTAATGGTGAGGTACAAGACAAGAATAGGTGTAACACTAATGGGCCTAGTGGCCCTGACGTGGGGGCTATTTCCTGCCAGCCCCTTAGTAGGGAAGGATCATCTAGGTCCCATAGGGAAAGGGGGCCGGAGAGAAGGGATCATCATATTCTGAACCTCCCAATAACAGACCTTTCACCAGAATCTACCCCATATATAGTGGTACTGGGGAATGTACCTCCGCTCCCAACCGGGGTTAAAGATTTTGCGCAACTAAAGAACAAACTTACTCATTGGTTCTCACACAATACCACCTTGTGTTTCGGTAAGATTAGACAGAATCAGGATAAAGGTCCAGCAGAAGAGCACAAACTAGTTACATTGCGCAAATTAGAAATAATGAGCCTAACAATTTTAAAAAGCAGAAAAAAGGTGAATAATTGTTGGTCCCTTCTTTCATGAGTGGTAAGGTCAAGTCAACCATAGACTTTACATTAATAAGCGACAGCCTAAAACACGCCATTAAGGACTATACCATAGTCCAGCGCATAGAAAGTGATCATTTTCCCAAAACCATACGGATGAACATCGCAGTAACACGTGCTGAAAAAATAACCTCTATAATGAAACATCCTGAGAAATTTAATCTCCGAAAAATAAGATGGAGTGGAGGAGAAACGAAAGACATCCAGGCCACAGCAAGTAAGTTTATGACAAAAGTGGGCCAACAAAAAGACGGAGAATGGGTAAAAAATTGGGAAAACCTGGTAGAGGAACTCATCCAAAAGTACTCTGCTCCACCAGCTACACAAAGAGGCTCAAAAGTGCAGAGAGATCCCTGGTATAACAGTGACTTAAGACACGAAAAGAGAAAAATAGCCCGGGAGTTACGGACCCAACTGAGAAATAAAAAACAGGGAATCAAACTAAATTGCAACAACATTAGGAGTTTGAGAAAAAACTATCGGAAAAAGTTGTGGACCGCAAAGGCAGTGTATAAAGAATCTATTTGGGTAAAACTTTTATTTGCAAGTAAAAAGCCAAACTCTCTGGACTTTTGGAACATTATCAACAACCTAAATAAAGGCAAAGCACTGCACCAGGATCCCAGAATTGGAGACAGCGAACGGGGAGATCATGTGAGGAACCTTTATTCAAGTAAGGACCCACAGAGAAATGAAAAGAACCTAGGGCCAATAAACAATACGGAATCAAGCAATTTAAAAACTACTCAGGTTAGCGAAATAAAGTCCAAAGATTTGGAAAGCGAAAAAGGGGTTAACGAACAATCCACCTTTACTAGTTGCAATCACTTAAAAATAATAATTCGAAAGCTCAAAACAGAGGGCGTCTCAGGACCAAACAGTCTCCCGACTGCAGTATTTAAGTTCAATGAGGACTTCTGGGCCAAACACCTAACTATGCTGTTTAACCAAATTTACATACAAGGTAATATGCCGGCATCTTGGAAAGGAAACACTATCCACCCAATTTATAAAAAAGGAGACCGTAGAAATCCCGGGAACTACAGGCTAATCTCTTTAATATATGTGGAAGCCAAGCTATATGCTTCATGTCTCTTAGAGCAGATGCAAAAATGGGCGGAAAATAACAACTTAATTCCTAGTTTCCAAATTGGTTTCAGACAAGGGATGGGGACAATAACAAATCTGACCATCCTAGCACTATTAACGGAGAACGTTGAAAAAAGAACCAACGACTATATGGGTGTTTTGTTGACATAAAAGCCGCCTTCGACCGAGTGAGCAGGTTCAGACTATGGGGAAAGCTAAAAGAGTGGGGGTTGCCCAAAAGTCTATTAAATGCAATAACTGGTCTGTACAGTGACACATGTGTAAGGGTAAAACAAGGACAAGAGTCCAGTTTAACATCCAGAATCAAAACCCAGGAAGGCCTAAAACAAGGCTGCATGCTAGCCCCCACCCTATTCAACTTATATCTGGCAGACATAGGCAGAAATTTAGAAAAAATCGACAGTCATGCCCCGAAACTGGGCAATTTTTCAGTTCCAATTCTGCATTATGCAGATGACATAGTTCTATTAAGTAAAACGCCAATAGGTTTACAACGCTTAATAAATATGCTGCTATCCTATTTAGCCCAGGAAAATCTCGAATTGAACAAAGAAAAAACAAAAGTGCTCCGGCTAGTAGAGCAAAAGAAAAACACATTTAAATGGGCAATTAACGAGTCAGTGGTAGAAGAACAGGAATCCTATAAGTACCTAGGCGTAATCCTGGGACAAGGCCACTCAAACAAAGAGCAAACCTTGGCAATAAAAGCGAAGTCACAAACACTAATTTATGCGTACAGGCAATTACAACTAAAAATGGCCGGCCCGAACTATACGCATCTCTTAAAGGTAATGGCTGCACACATTTTACCAACACTGTCATACTGCCTAGTTACGTGGCTTGTAAGGCAGGTGAAAATACTAAACGAATGACAAAATAAAATATACAAAGCAGTGTTTAAACTGCCACAATCAGCCTCTCCAGCACAAGTCCGACTTGAATTTGGCATACAAAACCAAAAATTTCGGTCAATGGCCAGATTTGTCAAATTATGTCACAAACTCCGCTCAGCCCCAATCGGGTCAATGGACAACATCTGCTGGAAAGAAATAAAGAAGCAGGAAATCCAGCCACCGACAAACTCATGGGGAAGTTACTTGAGTACCTCTCTGTCCGAATTGGATTTATTAGAAGAATGGAAAAAAGAAACTGACCAAGCATACTTCAGCAAAGTAGCTAATGGTGCAGCAAAAAGGAAATCATTGTCAGAGGACAAAAAAACACTAACTAGACGGCGACGTGCATGGACAGTAATTTCCTCTTACACCCAAGAAAAGCCACAGGAATATTTAGTCACCCATTTTAGTCAGTATTTAAAAAAGACTTATATTGACTATCGAATGGGTCAGCACTACTCTAAGGACTTAAGACCATCCTGGAAATATCAAAAAGAAAGTCCCCATTGCAGACTGTGTGGATATCATGATGAAACTTTAATGCACCTGGTATGCGTATGCCCGGCACTCACGGCTTTAAGAAGACAGCAGTTATGAGACATCTTCATTATACTGAACATACATTCTTTTCGGCAAGCAGTAATAAGCTGGCTGGGAGGTACCTCTTCCATACTGGCCTGTCGCGGACTTAAATTCATGCCTGAGGTAAAAAAACGGTTACAAGAAACCTAATGGAAAAAAAATATAGTCAACGTTGGGCACAAGGGACTGACTGAGGCCGGAAGAACATTGAGGCACATAAAATTCCATTACATTTTTGATCAAGACTTTGAACTTAAATACGTACTGTACCGGGGGAAACTAAGAACGGCTTTTTCAACTGTATAGGGATGTTTAAGAATGAATGTATATTTTTACAGCACCTAATTGTTTACTTTTTGATCTGATCGAATATTGTAACGAGTTTTATTAATCATTCAATAAATTAAACTTACTTACTTACTTACTTATAACCTCCTGGTTTCTGGTGCTTTTAATATTCATCCCTGTGGTAACCCCTCATCTTCTTGTATTTCAGAGTTAGGCTGCCCCGTATGCCGGGATTTCATTTTGAACACCACTCTCAAGGGGAACTGTTGAATAACATGCTGAATGATCTTGATATGGTGGTTACAATGTCCTTAACCGATCCATTTACCAAGTTCCCTATACCAACATTTAAAGGAAATGGAAGAGGAACATTTATTGATTTTATCATAATCTCTGCGTCATTACAATCCTTTTTTAATGGTTTTAACATTTTAGATAGCAAATTCAGTGACCATAATCTTGTATCAGTTAATGTGTTGGGCCCATTAGCGGTAAAATCAGGTAGGGCCCCCTCTAGTGGCACACTGAAACCGGCAGATGGTAAACGTAGATTAAAGTGGTGCCTAGTATCGCCTAATATTTTTTATAATAATGTGAAGTTATCTTGTGCCCACAAACTGGAACTATGTACATCTGTGAGGTCTACCCCAAACAAAATCATTGGCGCCTATGAAGTATTAGCAACAAAAGTAGGGGAATTGTTATGTGTGCCGGCCAGTGGTATTGCCGCACATGGCCCCAGATGGTTTGACTACCACTGCTCCAAATCAGCTAAGCAGCTGAGGGAAGCTCTGGAAGCCAAACCAAAAAATCAACCTGAGGTCCGAGCATGTAGAACAGAATATAAGTTATCCTTGGCCAAACATGGGGGAACCCTGAAGGAAGAAGCATTGAAAGAGCTCATTGACTCTAGCACCTTGAGGAATAGCTAGAGCTTCTAGAGCATTTGAAAACAAGCCCCTGTTTTATAAGGATGGTGGGGATGGCATGGTGGCCCATATCACAGAGGAGGAGTGGGTACTTCATTTTAAAACTATGTTTGATTGCCCGCTCAAGCTCAACCGTAGTGAACCTAGGAATAGGAAGGACGCTGTGATTAGCTTCAGCATGAGTGAGATTTTGGAAGGGATTCTAGGGCTAACTATTAATAAAGCTCCGGGCCCAGATGGGATTCCCCCTCACTTAGAAATAGCACCCATTGCTACAGACCTATCTCGCTTATCGACTCAGTGGTCAATTCCAGGTGGCCCTTCCTGTACATAAACAATCTTTAAGAAAAATTCCCTTTGGTTTGCTTGAAACGCTTGTGCTCTGTCAGGGTGTGGACGTGTGTGCTTCTCGGAGTTGCAGGCGCGTCTGCCCACCACAGAGCCCACCACATTTGCCTTCCCTTTCACCTCCTTGCCGTCCAGTACTCTTTCTGCTGCAGGAGTATCCAGAGCACTCTCAGCAGGTGGATTTTCTAAAGAAGGTGCCTTCAGCTTTAACACCGATGACGTGTCTGTTCTGGATTGACTTACGAGTTCCTTCTTTAAACACAATATTCCTATTTTCAGGCTGTCATTTTTTTCATTTTTGTCCCTCTACTCTTCTTACTCTTTATACAAACAAATGGAAGAGTTTGAAGAAAAGTCAAAAACTGATTAAAGCTTCTCTAAATCCATGATTTCCACAGAGCAGTTTTATTAACACTGAACTCTCCCTTTAGTGCTTCTAGGCCTTCTTTCACCTATCCACAGTACCCAGCAAAACCATCCATATTATATTTATTTCTAAGAAAGAGAAAATGGAGTCGGAGATGTTAAAAGAAGATTTCAGGCTTCTTCCCTTGATTGGATATTTCTGGGTCCCAGTGTTTGAGACTGTCCCGTGACCCTGGTCACTTAAGATTTTCCAAGGACGTGTCTCTAAAACCTGCTTCAGAGAAACTAAAATGTATCCACTACTCTTTGTTCACCAGAACTGTTTCCCCTCGGCTGAAATCTGCAGTTGCCTGAAAACTACTTGGAAAAATGAACAAGCATTGGGATAGCCAATAGGTCTCGCTTTTGGGACCTTATAAGTGTTTAGTTATGCAGCACAATATCCTTGGTGCAACAACATCAACTGTTGCATGGCTAGACACTTATAAGGTACCAAAGGCGAGACCTATTGGCTATCCCAATGCTTGTTTCTTTTGTACCAGCGTCTGAATGAGGCCCAGCCAGGTAGCTTACACTGAACTGGAGGCTCTGAATGTTTGAATGGATTGCGGCATCAATAAGCCACCTTTCATTGGTGCTAAACCAACTAAACCAAGGGGCCCAACTCGGAGAGGGATATATGAACATATGTTCAGTTATTACTAATTAAAAGTGTATACCACCAGGGAAAAAAAAAACGTTATTTAATGCATACATTTAGAGCTTTTTTAAGCAAACTCCTAAACACTATAGAAGGCCTACTGATTTAAAAAAAGATACATTTTTTTGTGAAAAGATAAAAGGTGCAAAAGAGTGCCACTTACTGAGAAAGGTTACACCCCCTGCTGCCCTTCAAACCTTGGCCACCTGACCCGATTACAGTTTTGCAGCAGAATGGTCCCCTTTTTTATCAGTTCACCTTATTTGCATCATTGATTGATTGATGGAACAGTTGCAACAGGTGCACTTCCCAAGCTATAATTTAGCCAATGATCAGGAAAATGCACGTTCCTGTAATCTTCTAACAACCATTACACATATCTTCAAGTTGATACCTCGCTGCCAGCCTGCCTCTTGCATAAAAAAATTTACTTTTTGCCAGTCCTGTGTATTTCAGCCTTAATTTTAAGCACCATTAGGCAGTGACTGCTCCTCCGCTAAGGCGAAGGCGTTGCCCCACTGCTCGCAGAGCAGAAAAAAAGCGAAATACAATGATAATATCCTTGTTATTACTATTTTATTTTTCTTTGCTATGGTGCTCGGTTGGGCTGGGGTCGGTCTGGGCTCACAGGGGGAGGAGTGGTTTGCACACTTCAAGTGCGCATAACAGCTTGCCAGTCATCCTGGCCTGGCCAACAGTCATGCGCACTTTGCATGTTCCCCAACAGACTGTAATGCTCAGCCTGGTGAGGAACATGCAAACGCCCCCATTTCCCAATTGAGGGCCAAACCACGGCATTCGGACCAATCCAAATGCTGCATTGCAGCGTTGTGATTGGCTATAGGGAGCCAATCACAACGTTGTAATTGGCTTCATGGAGCCTGGCTGCTTCCTGGTTCGGATGTCGCCTAGAAGAGAAGCAGTGAGACAGTGGCCCTTTAAGAAGTACGTTTTTATATATATATATACATATATATATATATATTTTTTTTCTTCCAAAGGCTCTTGCAGCTAAAGAATCACTCCACAACTGTTACGTGATTCCCACTTTATTCTGGCATTCGAAGGTGAAATGTCATCTGTAATTCTGTCCTTGCGCCAACGCGTTTCCGAGCTGTCCCCTCCTTCTTCTCGGGCTAATGAGGTACTGCGCAGTTCATGCACTTCTGTCCCACGTGTATTTAATTAGTAGCTGCATCCAGTATGCTTGCTTAGTAGCGCTGCATTTTGGGGCATGTAGTCTGCATATATTAACACCCACAGTGGGTTTGCGCTGTACTTCAATTAATGTTCAGGAACACAGAGATTTGGTAATGCAGTGTGCTAAAGACCCTCCAGTGGGCCCCAGTATGTCACTCTCACCTTCGATAGTTAAAGCCCAGCTGTGCCATCATTTCTCTGGGATTGTTCCCATCCGACGGCCCCATTCTCCAGCGGCTCCTTCCTCAATTACTGGGAGGTGCTTCTTTCACGAACGAGCAGTTCGTGTATAGTTTTTTTCTTCCAAAGGCTCTTGCAGCTAAAGAATCCCTCCACAACTGTTACGTGATTCCCACTTTATTCTGGCATTCGAAGGTGAAATGTCATCTGTAATTCTGTCCTTGCGCCAACGCGTTTCCGAGCTGTCCCCTCCTTCTTCTCGGGCTAATGAGGTACTGCGCAGTTCATTCAGTTCAGATGACATTTCACCTTCGAATGCCAGAATAAAGTGGGAATCACGTAGCAGTTGTGGAGTGCTTCTTTAGCTGCAAGAGCCTTTGGAATAAAAAAACTATACACGAACTGCTCGTTCGTGGAAGAAGCACCACCCAGTGATTTAGGAAGGAGCCGCTGGAGAATGGGGCCGTCGGAAAGGGAACAATCCCAGAGAAATGATGGCACAGCTGGGCTTTAACTATCGAAGGTGATACTGACATACTGGGGCCCACTGGAGGTTCTTTAGCACACTGCATTACTAAATCTCTGTGTTCCTGAACATTAATTGAAGTACAGCGCAAACCCACTGTGGGTGTTAATATATGCAGACTACATGCCCCAAAATGCAGCGCTACTAAGCAAGCTACTAATTAAATACACGTGGGACAGAACTGCATGAACTGCGCAGTACCTCATTAGCCCGAGAAGAAGGAGCGGACAGCTCGGAAATGCGTACAGATGACATTTCACCTTCGAATGCCAGAATAAAGTGGGAATCACGTAGCAGTTGTGGAGTGCTTCTTTAGCTGCAAGAGCCTTTGGAATAAAAATACATATATATATATATATATATATATATATATATATATGCATATATATATATATATATATATATTACCTACTGGCGGTCGCCAGTAGGTATATATAGTTAGGATTTTTTCTCTATGGGATTTTTGAAAATTCTATGTCTAATAACTTTGCCGTTTGTGGACGGAATTGGCTGAAATTTTCAGGAAAATGGCACATTTTGTTTCTGAGCAGCCTTTGAAAATTTGGGGGGGGTTCGTCAAGGGGGGGCCGAGAAAAAAGGGGGGTCCCAAAACGCGTTTTTCCCATGTTAATTTCCATAGGGCGGTTGGCCTCACTTTTAGCCCGAACGGCTGAATGGATTTGCACGAAACTTGGCAAAATTGTAGGGACTGGTAGCCCGATGTGCCTTTTGTAGGTCTCAATATATGTGCTCCAGTGGATTTTGAGAAATTAACGTTTAAAAAAAGATATATATCTGTAACAGCGGACCGGTTAGCGCTCTGGTTCGCGGACTTTTCGCGCAACGGAGCTTTGTGAAGCGAAGCTGATTGGTTCTCCGGCGTCTGTCAACATTCCAAACAGTCCGTAGCGGCCGCCATCTTGTCTCTCGGTAGGATCGAGAGACAAGAGGAGGTCAAAACAAAGGGGGAAATAACTATAAGGGGGCATAGTAGATCCTCGCTGACCCCCTAGGTTTGATGTGGAGGTTTTAAAAGGGCCCCGCGGGGCAAAAAAAAATAATAAAAATAATAATTGAACGGCTGAATGGATTTGCACGAAACTTGGCAAAATATTAGGGACTGGTAGCCCGATGTGCCTTTGCTAGGTCTCAATATATGTGCTCCAGTGGATTTTGAGAAATTAACGTTCAAAAAAAGATATATATCTGTAACAGCGCTCCGCTTCGCGTAACGGAGGTTTGCGAAGCTGATTGGTCATTCTGTCACTGGGCTATAGTTGGGCTACATCTGGCTGATATTTGGGCTACATTTGTTTTTTTGTGTGTCTGGCGGCCATCTTTGGGCTACATTGGGCTACATTGGGCTTCATTGGGCTACATTCGGCTAATTAGCAAATAGCTCATCGCAAACTAGGAATGGTAAAGAATCGCTATTTATTCCTTAAAGTTCGCTATTTAGGAAATGCAAATAACTTTGATGATACATATGGCGGTTCATCTCTAACAAGATAAGAAGCATAGGGATAGATTTATGATGACTGGCGCATCACCAGGGATGTGTTAGTCATTCTGTGCCGCTGTTCCGTCACCTATGGTGTGCTGCATTTACAATGCGGCGCATCATGGGGCAAAAACAGCACAGATGCGTGATGTATCTGTGCCGTAAAGGTGGCGCATTGCTGGAGTTGTATCGCAAGTGTGATGAAGCTCCAGCAAGGGTCGGGGGTGCCCCTGTCGCAGGGTTTCTGTTCTCACACAGAACTGTGGACAGAGGATTGGAACTTCGGCGAATTAGGGTGTCCCAAAACTCACGTTAGTAATCAAAAACTATTTAGCAAGCTAGGTACAGTGTCACATTGGATATAACAAACTCTCAATGTTTAGACAATCCAGAATATGAACTTATAGTACCTCAGGATACGTGGAACTCATGAACAGTCGGTCGTTATATATTTCTTAGAAACCAGAACATGGAGTTAAGAAGAACACATGTGTATTTGAAATGTTTATTTACTAATGCCGTCTTCTCAGGCGTAGTACCTTAGATAATAAAAGTACACATATTATCAGTAGTAAAATTACCAGCATAGTTACTAGTACATAAAAAGTGAATGGTGATAGTATGTTAACATGCTGTAAATGAATAAGAGTTAGCAACACTTATAAGCAGCCGCGGGCCGTGGAGGGAGTTACGGTGGGGCAGGGAGGCGGGGAGGGGGAGGGGCAAGGTAGAGAGGGCTCCACCCTGCTTCTCCCCCTCCCCGCCTCCCTGCCCCATCGTAACTCCCTCCACGGCCCGCGGCTGCTTATATCTCACCCTCCCTAATACACATATTATATTATTTGCTAAGAAGGTCTCTTTGTGTTGGTTTAGGGCGTGTCCATACTTTAGTGTCTTAGATTTGAAGGAATCACATCAGCATACACCAGCTCTCTCTTCATGTGAACCGCATCAACTGTTGTGTATGTGTGTTCGGCAAAGCAATATAAAACCCGCCTCATGCCCAGAATTGGCAGAAGTTGCACTTATGTTATGAGTATGAAGTCGTGGAGATCAGACCTCATAACAATTCTGTATCGTGTTGTTCTTGAAACTTTAGCACTCGCTGTACAGATATAGTTTAACAAGTAAAGCAGATAGTAGACCAATAACATATTATTCTCATGTAAACCACGATGAACTACTAGGTGGAAAGCTAAAGCAACAACTAAGTGTCGTGTGCAGAAGTTGCAAAAAAGGAAAAATGGCGTTTAAACCGGTAATGAGCCCATGCTAACTTAACACGGTGTAAAGATATCCAGGACCTAGATGACACCTCCTCATGATCCGGAAACGAACTGAATAAGATAATAGAAGTGCCATCTCATGAGAGCAGATTGCAAGTTTATATGTGGACGGTCCGCAAGGTAAAGCATTAAAAACTAGGAAAATTCAATGCTAAAGAAAAATAAAACAGCCAAGTACTTTATCGAGTCTTAAGCCAATAGGCAAGGTAAATAATAAAAACTTGACAAATAAGTCAATGAATTGTCAATGAAATGCTAGTACTCAGCATATCAAACATGAAAAAGGTCTATGACATAACTGTGTATGCAAAATAAGCTGCAACAGCCTCCAATAGGAAGTCACCGTCTTCATCCGAAAACAGTTCAGCCATCCAATTTAAAAGCGGAAAAGAACATACGTGCTCTCCCAGCACCGGATCCTCTATCACCATCAGAGGACAGCTCGGTGGGTTTTCAAGAAAGCTGTGTTCCAAGAAAGACTGTGCTGCCGCCAGTAAATTCCAGGGACCAAGTAGTCCATGCATCAATGCCACAGCCATAATCCTTTCGCCAGGACAAATCAACTCGTGAGTAATGATAGGAGTCATCAGCTGATTAAAGTCGACGTCAGGAGAAACCGGTCCGCAGAGACACAAATCAATGGCCCAATCGAAATCACAGGTCAGGCAGTGAAATACAGGCTGGACACAGGTGAAGTAGGAGAACCGAAAAGATAATCCATATGCCGTGCTTAATATCGCCAACGGCATTGTGCCATAATATTCTAGCATGCGATTGCGGAACAGTGTCAGCAGCTGCAGGGTCGGAGGTTGCATAGGAGGGACATCCATATTTAAAAATGTAAAAAAGCACAAGAGCGTCCGCTGGTAATGCAAGTAAAAATGCAATCCACGAACCAGAGTGGAGAAAATGGAATGAAAGGGAGCAGGGATGACTCCAAAGATTTTCTCAAATGAAGTCACGAGACCACTGGTAACAACTTTAAAAAAGTGTGCCAGGGATTTTGTGGAGGATGCGTTAAAGATAGTCGGAAACATGTTGCTGAAATTGAAAGGCAAACCTGTGTACGGGTGTTCGCTATGTGAAGTACGAAAGTTTCACGGGCCGAACTCAAGGCCACCTCTCTCTGAGACAAAAGAGCTCTTATTCTTGTCATGCCGTTGAAACGTGTCCCAAGGTTGGTATTTGTGGCCAGATTGAAAACTCCCTATGTTCATGTGTGGGAGGAAATAGAACATTTCTGCAGCAAATAACCCGTTCACTTACTGTTACGATAAAAGGAATACTTTTAATTAACTCAGAACAATCTTCATTATTGAGCATCAAATAACTACCATTTTCCAACAACTTGAACGTGGGGATGATAGCAGGAACTGGCGTGCCTTGCAACACGCAAGCCATATTTGGTCGGTGTTTGTTGCATGAATCGTGTAACTGTATGTGCCTACACATTAGTGAATGATCTGGCGTCTCAGTGCATTCCTCTCCATTCAGATAAACTTCTTGATCATCTTTGAAACATCTGTATGTGTATGGAAGCAACCAGACCTCATGAACAAAAGCACTACCTAAAGGTTCATAAAGACCTATTGGTATATATTTCATACAATTTGAAAACTTATATAAAGCAAAAGGCAGCGTTATTAAACCGTGGATAAGGCATGTTGCCAAAAAACCCGCAATCCTCTGCTGATGATGTCACTGAGCATGTCATGAATGATGTAATATGTGACATCATCAGTAGTGGATTATGGGTAATAGTATCTCTAGTTTACTCCCCTATAGCTGTCTTTCTTTTAACATAAGTGTGTGTTTCCTTCCCTTATACTTACTGTTTTTGGTTCGCTTCCAGTTCGCGTACCAGCGAGCGAACTAGGAAGCGAACTAAGAGAAATAGAGGTTGGCACAGTTCCAAATATTGTACCAATTTTTTAATAACGGGGAGGTAGTTCTGAAAAGAACTTTTTTTTTTATTTTTCTGAACATTTTTTTACTGTTTTTGAATTTTTCGGAACAGTTTTATATTTTTTGGGGTTTTTCTTGGAGGGGGCAATGAAAACGATTCATTGTAAAGGGCTCAACAGGAGCAACAAAACAAAAAAAAGAAGTATTTATTATTTTGGGCGTTTCGGACAAACTTGCATATGATAGTCAATAGCTCTGTTGATCAGAGTGATGCTTCTTTCTCCGTAGGAAATGAATCCATCGCAAAATACGCAGGTGTGTTTTACTTCACCAAATCTCATTTGTATATTTGGCACCATCTCCCTGCCCTCTGGTCCCGTTACTTCCGGTACAACAGATCTTCTGGCCATAATAGGGAGATTATCTAGGTCGTTCCGAAACTGTGCAGCACTGTAGTTGTTAGGATGCCACCTAGTCATATGGCGATGCATTGTGTAGTTTCCGAAACTGTATTTTTTGTCGGTCCCTCTGGACAGTCTATCTTGACATATAAGGCAAGTTACGTATCTTGCATTTACTTTTTTCTGACCTTTGGGAATTTTAAAAAATTGCCAAATGAAGTTTTCTTTCCGGTGAGACGTCTTGGGCTTCTCAGGCAAAAACTGCCTCTCTTCGTGCTCGTCCTCCTGTTCCTCTTCTTCTTCTTCTTGTTGAATTACAACTTGAGCAGGTGGTCCACTCTTCCTTGGATGTGGTGGAGGTGGTGGGGAAGCACCAGCTGAAGCTACTAAAGAAGCCATTGCTCAGTGATCACAAAGGGTCTTTCTCTCACAATGATGAAAGTCAGAGTGAGGAAAGAAGGAGGGATTTTCATCATTTGGGAAAAACAAGAGTTCTCAACCAATCAAAAGTGTTCATTTTAGATTATATGACCTAGTCTTACATCATTAGGAAACCAAAAGTGAAATGAACCAATGAAAAGTGTTATTACCAAGTCACATGACTTGCTGTGTTTACGTTAAGCGCTTTGCAGGGCCTCCCTGTTTGCTTCCAGAAACCTGCGCTTTGGCACTCGCTTCGCGTACCAGTTCGCTAACGTAGCACGTCATATGACGTATCAAGCGACAACGTGGAACGTCATGCGGACGGGAGGCGTCACGATGTTGTTTTCTAACGCGGCACTTGCGGTAAAGAAACGTTTACCGGCTCGCGGTCTATTTCGCGGCATCAAGGTCAGCTAACGGGAAGCTTCCCGATTCGCGAAGCGGGAACGAAGAAAAAAAAATATTTAAAAAAAAAATTATTCATAAACATATAAAATATATTTTTGTATTTAAAGAAGAATACATTTTACAGCTACAGATATTAGCTGTTAAAAAACCAATGAAATTCACAGAAAAAACCATAGGTTATAGACCATATATAGTTAGGAATTAGCATTTACAAAACCTTGAAAATTCACTGAAAAAACCATAGGTTATAGACCATATATAGTTAGGAAATAGCATTTAGAAAACCTTATTTTACTCACACAAAACCATTGAAATTCCATATATAGTTAGTTGCACTAACTATATATCGCGCACCTGCAATCCACTGCTGATGATGTCACATATTACATCATTCATGACATGGTCAGTGACATCACTGATGACATCACTGATGACATCTCAAATGACATCACTGATGACATCACTGATGACAACATCCAGTGACTATGTTTCTGTAAAGTTAAAATATGTCTTACATATTGAAGAATGAGTGGATGTATAAGTGTCTGGATGAAGGATTTAGTAGGTGCATGACTGACTGTATAAGTGAGTGATTAAATGTGTCTCACTGAGTGCATGGGTTAGTGACTAAACTGTTTTAAATTGTGCATCATTGTGTCTGTTGTTTTGTAATCTGATGCATGTGTTGATCATTAGCTATATGACTAACTATATGGGTTATTGATTAGTTGCCCAAGTATTTGTATGGGAGACTGAGTGTGTGTGTGGGTGTCTGGGAGGTGTATGACTCTGTGCATAGATGTGTGAGCAGTTGATTCACTAGATGTATGGGTTCAAAAGTGCATGTGGAAACATCTGTATGGGCGGTTGACTGTGTGCATGAGTGTATTGGTGAGTGAATGGATATCTCAGTGCTACATGTCAAAGTAAGTACATATGTAAAACACAGTACATGTGATAGTTGACATATATAAATAACTGTGCATAAGAGCCAGTGAATGTGTGAGTGGCTGTATGGATTATTGTGAACTTGTATCAGGGATTGTATAACAGAGTAAATATGTGTTATTATATGTTCCAATAAGTAAGGTGTGTATAACTATATAGTTGAGGAAATCGAGGTGTGATTGATTCTTTGCAAGACTGACTAGGTGTGTGAGTAACTCCATGGATGAGTGACAGTCTGTGAGTGTCTGTTTACACTGAGTGTATCTAAGGTTATATTAGAGTCTGAAGAGGTTCATTGTATCATCACATGAATGATGTCATCAGTGATGTGATCAGTAATGTCAAATGAGATGTCATCAGTGATGTCATCAGTGATGTCATTTGAGATGTCATCAGTGATGTCATCAGTGATGTCACTGACCATGTCATGAATGATGTAATATGTGACATCATCAGCAGTGGATTGCAGGTGCGCGATATATAGTTAGTGCAACTAACTATATATGGAATTTCAATAGTTTTGTGTGAGTAAAATAAGGTTTTCTAAATGCTATTTCCTAACTATATATGGTCTATAACCTATGGTTTTTTCAGTGAATTTTCAAGGTTTTGTAAATGCTAATTCCTAACTATATATGGTCTATAACCTATGGTTTTTTCTGTGAATATATATATATATATATATATATATATATATATATATATATATATATAAACGAATGTCTGTCTGTCTGTCTGTCTGTTTGTCCTTTATGCATTACTACACCATTCATCCGATCGCCATGAAACTTTGGAAATTTGTTGAGTACACTCCCGCGAAGGTTTCTGGCATAAAAATGTTTTAAATTTCGCCCCCCCAGGGCCCTTATATTCTTTTGAATACTGATGTACGCACAAGATGGAAAAACAAAAAATCGTGTATCCACAAGCACTCGAATAAATAAATAGAATTAAAACAGCAATCAGCCGATCGCCAGGAAACTTTGGGAAGTTGTTGAGTACACTCCCGCGAAGGTTTCTGGCATAAAATGTTTTCAAATATCGGCCCCCCAGGGCCCTCATATAATCTTTTGAATACTGATGTACGCATCAGATGGAAAAACAAAAAATTGTGTATCCACAAGCACTCGAATAAATAAATAGAATTAAAACGACACTTTGAAATGTTTTCCATATTAAAATGAATACGTTTCAATAAAAATGACACAATGTAAATTGAATGTTATCATAATGAGTTTCCTTGAATCTCCTTTCTAAGGAGATCGCAGAAAGGCACGACAGGTAAGCTAGTATATATATATATATATATCTCCGCACTGCCATTTCCCTGCCAGCTGCCACTACCATTAAGTCCATACCCACAGCGAGGACAGTCAAACTTCAAATCTTACCATGCATAACATTGTTTGGGGAAAAAGATACAGTTAGACGGAAAATCACTTTCTTAGTTAAAGAGACTTCTTGTAGCACAAAATTAAAGAGCCTTTGTAATTGCCTTCAGTAAGCAGAATTCCCAACTCGCCGGGTCTATGCGAGTTTAGTTGGGCCCGTCAAATTTTTTTTCTTTCCATTCTGGGAATTGTGGTCCAGGTTTTACAAGGTGTAAACACATCTACAAGTGCCAGAAGGGAATTAGCGGGCACTGGCAAAGCCGATAGGTCTCACCTATGAGATGTATTGTCATGTTTTGTAACCATGCTGTACAGCAGAACCTATGCTTTGCAGTGTGGTTAAAACTAATTTAAAAACGCACAATGATGCAGCCAGGGCTAATGCACTTAGCATTGGATGCATCCTGGGCCCCACAATAATCCTTGTCTAGAGCAAAACTGTCTAGTGCAGTAGGATTATTTCTTAGTCTCCTTGCCCCCCTGGAGGGAATTGCTTTAGCTCCTCTGTTGCACATATACGCTGCCCAATGTGTCTCATTAGCATCATATAGGGTAGAAATGTGGGGCATAAAGGACTGTGCAATGATACAGCGGGAAGACCAGTAACTGGGTTTAAACTTGTGGGACACCCCTGCGCCGCACGGCCACCAGCTGCTGCGTGCGCCCCTCTGCTGTGCCCTCTGCCTCGCTGCCTGCCTCGCTGCCGGCTGACCCTGCTGTCGTTTGTTTTGTTCTGTTTTGATTATCATTTGTGCTTGTCTTTTTGTAGTTTTTGCCCGTGTTAAGCGTGTTTTGATTATCATTTGTGCTTGTCTTTTCGTAGTTTCTGCCCGTGTTAAGCGTGTTTTGATTATCATTTGTGCTTGTTTTTTTCGTAGTTTCTGCCCGTTCTCCTTCCTGTTTCCCGCCTTCCTCGCCGCCCCCCGCTTCCCGCCACCACCGCCGACCCCGCCCCTTTTTTCCTTCTGTTCCCTCCCCGCTCCCGCCTCCCAGCTGCTCCGCCCACCCGCGCACTTGGCCTTATATGGCGACCATGCGACACAGGTGAGTGTGACCCACTTGTGGGACACCCCCGCGCCGCACGGCCACCAGCTGCTGCGTGCGCCCCTCTGCTGTGCCCTCTGCCTCGCTGCCTGCCTCGCTGCCGGCTGACCCTGCTGTTGTTTGTTTTGTTCTGTTTTGATTATCATTTGTGCTTGTCTTTTCGTAGTTTTTGCCCGTGTTAAGCGTGTTTTGATTATCATTTGTGCTTGTCTTTTCGTAGTTTCTGCCCGTGTTAAGCGTGTTTTGATTATCATTTGTGCTTGTTTTTTTCGTAGTTTCTGCCCGTTCTCCTTCCTGTTTCCCGCCTTCCTCGCTGCCCCCCGCTTCCCGCCACCACCGCCGACCCCGCCCCTTTTTTCCTTCTGTTCCCTCCCCGCTCCCGCCTCCCAGCTGCTCCGCCCACCCGCGCACTTGGCCTTATATGGCGACCGTGCGACACAGGTGAGTGTGACCCACTTGTGGGACACCCCCGCGCCGCACGGCCACCAGCTGCTGCGTGCGCCCCTCTGCTGTGCCCTCTGCCTCGCTGCCTGCCTCGCTGCCGGCTGACCCTGCTGTCGTTTATTTTGTTCTGTTTTGATTATCATTTGTGCTTGTCTTTTCGTAGTTTTTGCCCGTGTTAAGCGTGTTTTGATTATCATTTGTGCTTGTCTTTTCGTAGTTTCTGCCCGTGTTAAGCGTGTTTTGATTATCATTTGTGCTTGTTTTTTTCGTAGTTTCTGCCCGTTCTCCTTCCTGTTTCCCGCCTTCCTCGCCGCCCCCTGCTTCCCGCCACCACCGCCGACCCCGCCCCTTTTTTCCTTCTGTTCCCTCCCCGCTCCCGCCTCCCAGCTGCTCCGCCCACCCGCGCACTTCGCCTTATATGGCGACCGTGCGAACGCGCAGCGTTGACGCGCAGCGGGCGCGCCGATTGTGCGCCGAAGGCGCGCCAAAGGTAAGCCCGTCTGCGCCCGTCCGCGCCCGGACCGCGCCCAGGGCCAGGACCCCTGGCCCACGAGGACCCCGACCTCGACCGACCCGCCTGACCTACACCGCCGCCTCCCTCATCGCACTCAACACCGGCCGACTCCCAGAATGCCACCAAGCCTCACCACGACGCACCCACGGACCTTTCAGCTGCCACGCCTGCAAATTCTCCTGCACCCGGACCTGCCGCACACCTGCACCCGCCAAGTCGAACACCAGCAGCACCCACCTCAAGTGCATCCTGCTCAACACCCGCTCCGTCCACAGACACGCCATCGAACTCTGGAACCTCCTCGACACCACTGCCCCTGACGTCGCCTTCCTCACGGAGACCTGGATGAACGCCTCCTCAGCGCCCGACATCGCCATCGCTATCCCAGAAGGCTACAAGATCGTCCGGAGGGACCGCAACGCCAACCAGATGGGAGGAGGCATCGCCATCATCCACAGGAACACCATCCGGCTCACGACCAGCACCGACAACACCCTGACCACCGCCGAACACCTGCATTTCCAGATCCACACCGACCCAAACACCACCCTCAGAGGCACCCTGATCTACCGACCCCCGGGACCACGCACACAATTCAGCGAGGACATCGCCGACTTCGTCAGCCCACACGCCCTCCCCTCCGCCGACTACATCCTCCTGGGGGACCTCAACTTCCACCTGGAGAACAACAACGACCGCAACACCAGCTCCCTGCTCGACAACCTCGCCAATCTTGGACTCAAGCAGCTGGTGTCCACCCCCACCCACCTCGCCGGACACACACTCGACGCAGTCTTCTCCTCCAGCCCAGACATCGACTTCAGCCACGCCACAGAGCTTCAATGGACGGACCACAGCTGCGTCCACTTCACCTTCAAGAGAACGACGACCCACCACCACCAGCAACAGACCGCCCGCAGAAGCTGGAACAAGATCACAGCAGACCAGCTCGCCACCTCCCTGAGCCAGCACCCTCCTGCCAGCTCAGCGAACCCCAGCCAGGCTGCCGACAACCTCACGAAGTGGATCAGCATCTGCGCGGACGAGCTCGCCCCGCTAAGGACCCCGCCCAGCAGACCCGGCAGCAAGAAAGCCCCGTGGTTCACCGACGAACTCAAGAGCTCCAAGAAGAACTGCCGAGCCCTCGAGAAAGTCTGGAGAAGGGAACCTACACCGGACAACAGGACCACCTTCAGCTGGCCACCCGGAAGCACCACCAGCTGATCCGCGCCGCCAAGAAAACTGCATTCAAGGACCGACTGGACAACAACGCACACAACTGCAAGGAACTCTTCAACATCGTGAAAGAGCTATCCAACCCCAGCGCAGGAAACAACGACATCACCCCATCGCAAGACCTCTGCAACTCCCTCGCTTCATACTTCCACAACAAGATCGCGGACATACACAACAGCTTCAGCAACCAACCAACGCACACCAGGACCGAACAACCACCCCCCACCGCCCCCCTCCACGCCTGGACCCCGATCAACACCGAAGACACCATCCAAACGATGAACTCCATCCACTCCGGATCACCGACCGACCCCTGCCCTCACTACGTCTTCAACAAGGCCGACGCTGTCATCGCACCCCACCTGCGAGACATCATCAACACATCCTTCGACACCGCCACCTTCCCTGAGAGCTGGAAGCACGCCGAACTCAGCGCTCTACTCAAGAAACCCACAGCGGACCCCACCGAACTCAAGAATTACCGCCCCATCTCGCTCCTCCCGTTTCCAGCCAAAGTCATCGAGAAGACCGTCAACAAGCAGATGGCCGCCTTCCTTGAGACGAATGGATCCCTCGACCCCTCACAGTCCGGCTTCCGAGCCAATCACAGCACCGAGACCGCCCTCATCGCCGCCACCGATGACATCCGAGCCCTGATGGACAACGGAGAAACAGCGGCCCTCATCCTCCTAGACCTCTCCGCGGCATTCGACACTGTCTGCCACCGCACCCTAGTACAGCGCCTCAGCAACGTCGGAATCCAGGACAAGGCGCTGGAATGGATCATCTCCTTCCTCGACGGAAGAACACAGAGAGTCCGCCTCCCACCGTACAAGTCAGAGGCATCCGAAGTCATCTGCGGCGTCCCTCAAGGATCCTCTCTGAGCCCCACCCTCTTCAACGTCTACATGAGCCCCCTCGCGGCCATTGCACGCCAACACAACCTCAGCATAATCTCCTACGCCGACGACACCCAGCTGATCCTCTCCCTGACCAACGACCCAGCCACCGCCAGAGCCGACCTGCACGAAGGGATGAAAGAGGTAGCCGAGTGGATGACGACCAGCCGCCTGAAACTGAACTCCGACAAGACGGAGGTCCTCATCCTGGGCTCTTCACCCTCCGCCTGGGACAACTCCTGGTGGCCTCCCGCCCTGGGCACCGCACCCAAACCAACAGACCATGCACGCAACCTGGGCTTCATCCTGGACTCCTCCCTCTCCATGACAGGCAAGTCAACAACGTCTCCTCGGCGTGCTTCAACATCCTACGCATGCTACGGAAGATCTTCTGGTGGATCCCCACCGAGACCAGGAAGACCGTCACCCAGGCCCTCATCACTAGCCGACTGGACTACGGCAACGCCCTCTACGCCGGTACCACCGCCAAGCTCCAGAAGAGACTCCAGCGGATCCAGAACGCCTCTGCCAGACTCATCCTCGACATCCCACGAACCAGCCACATCTCCGGACACCTGAGAGACCTTCACTGGCTCCCCGTCAACAAAAGAATCACCTTCCGCCTCCTCACCCACGCACACAAAGCCCTACACGACCAAGGCCCGAGCTACCTCAACAGCCGAATCAACTTCTACGCTCCCAAACGCCACCTCCGATCAGCCAACCACGCCCTCGCTGCCGTCCCCCGCATCCGAAGAGCGACTACAGGAGGAAGGTCCTTCTCCTACCTGGCCGCCAAAACCTGGAACTCCCTCCCGACCGACCTGCGCCTGACCCAAGACCACCTCTCCTTCAGGAAGAAGCTGAAGACCTGGCTGTTCGAGCAGTAGCGGCACCCCCCCTCCCCCAGCGCCTTGAGACCCTACGGGTATGTAGTGCGCTCTATAAATGCCATTGATTGATTGATTGATTGATCTGAGCGACTATATTTGCACTGAACTGCCCTTACTGTGGTTATCTATCTGCAAGAAAGAGGAGGTGGTACTTACAAGGTATATACTCAGACTGTTAGGCATGCGACTAGGGCCAATTAATCCCCTGGCTGGCATATGTCAAAACACCCTTTGATGGGATCAGCCTAAATTAAATGTTTCGTGATAGAGCAATCCATGCCATTCCCGATAAAAAGCATGTACAAGCTTTTTTGTTAGAGCAGGTGCAAGATGATTGGCTACAAGTGGAATGCTTGAAACCATCCTGTTCTTAAATATCTGCATTTAAACCTTGAGTTCTCTTCTATTAGCGGTCATTCACTGTTATTCCTCTTTAGAACTGATTGCTTTGCTTTCCGCTCGGATACCAGCATAATCTTCAGCTCAGTGTATGCCCTTGCAACACTGTATACAGCCAGTGCTACATTTCTTCTTTTTTTTGTGACTTTTATAGATTTTATGGTAAAAAATGTTTAGTTTCTGAAACTCGGGAATATCTGGCACTGTATTCAGGCCTATCATTATCTCCAACAGCTTGCAGATAAGGAGACCTGTGCCACTGTGAGTCTATTTCTCAGCACACTCGTGAGGTCACGGGCACTATGTATCCTCATTAATTATATTTGTTTATCTTTGTTATCACATTCTTCGCAGTCTTATGCATTCCTATATATATTTCTGTTTGTTTTCATGGTTTATTTTATGAGCCGAATAAAGTTTAATTGAATTCGTTGCATCATAGTCATTTTTGATTATTATTTTTAGCCTTGTTGCACTGCAGCCCTGCTGCTATAGAGCACGGATACAAGTCATTGCCAAAGTCATCAATGCCTATGCTGCATAGCATGAACAAGAGGCAAAGGCAGAGCCAATTCTCTCAAAAGTAAGACCTATTGGCTTTGCCAATCATTGTATTCAATTGTAGGAGTCGCTGCTAACATGATGTTAAATGTAAATGTACAGGAATTTATATAGCGCAAATCACCAAGCGGTTTCTAAGCGCTTGCTTAGGGAACCCATCCTGGTATTCCCCTGTGAGATAACCCCGGCAGGGTATCCGCAAGGTGAAAGCCAGGCATCCCGCCGCGAGGGGCCGTTGTGGAGATTAAGCAAGCTATTGCCCAGAGTCACAGAGTGTGAACCCGTGAATTGAGTAGGCACCGGAGCGAGAATTGTCGAGTCCATGGACATTTTAGGACTCAAGACCCCACCGAGCCGGGAATTGAACTCTGGTCCCGGGCTGACCTCTGCTTCCAGGTCTGCCTCCTCTAACCAGTGAGCCACACTTCTCCACATGTTGATAGAGATGCTATCCTGGAGTCTGTCACCATGAACAGAGAAAGCTTGCTTTCTATTTTCTCCTTTTTTAAATGTTTTGTTTCCAGTCTGGTGATCGAATTCAGGCATGTAGTCTTGCCATGTCTCCCATATGTGACTAGTTTGCCCTCCCGAGTAAGATAGGGCCTTGCAGAGTAGGTCAACTTTTATATGTTCTTGCACAGATACCCGGAAGGCTAGGATGATTCTGTTTCATTGAAGAATATTGGATATGGCTTTTAATGGGCACTCAAGTTACCCGTAATGCAGTGGCCAATATCATACATATGAAAGGCAACTTTCATGGTGTGACTTAGGGGTGTGTAAGAAATCATCATGCCAATGGTGACGATTTACAGGGGGGTGGGAAGTGGTACAGATTTGTAGATTCAAGAAGAGTTTATCACCTACTTAACTATTATCAAGGAACCGACTTCTAGGGACATGTGAAATTTGGATTCAGCTGGATAATAAGAGTAAAGATGTATCACAAATGCATGGAACAACTTGAAGGACACAGCGTGGGTGGCTGTTGAACAAGGTACAATAGTTTTTTGCACGTATTTTTAGCCTGAAATGTATGCTATCATCCAAAGTAGATGCAAAGATGGATACAGCAACAAGTGCTAGTTTTGCATTTTGCATAATTATGCATAATTTTGCTATATTCTGCCAAATGTTCCCGTAATTATGCACAAGCAGATTACACAAATGTTCCCACCCCTAGTGATAACAGGTTGAGCGAAGAGGTATCCTCGGGTGAGGCACTGTTCCAGTTTAATTACAAGTAGCTTGAGGTTCCAGCACTAAGATTTACTAGGTGCATGAACACAACCCCAATATTTTTGAAAACATGGCCAGAAAAATCGAGTGTAGATTGGCAGTGGCTGAAGGTACAAGTGCAAGCCAGCCCCAAGCCAATGTTTCCGTTTGTCAGTCCACAGCCTGGCCCTGTCCACTAACATTCCAACCACACAACTTCAAAAGCCCCCCTCTCCTATTTACAACTTGACCCATCCGTTATAAATACAAGCAGAATTGTTCATTGAGTGAGGCAGCAGCATGCAGAAAAGTGAACAGCAAACCTGGGTCCACATAGCTGTCCCCCAGTGGTGGCTGTTGATCTTAGAAAGTGGTGACAAGTAATATCTGCCAGGACTTCACTCCTATTGCAATCAAAAGTTGCCTCACTCATACTCACTCCCTCTGACGTTTACACTAATCCACTTTGCTTACTTTAACTCACATTTTCACACTTACTCATTGTCATTTCTACTCAGTTACTCATACACAAACATACTCTTACTCATTGGTTCTCATTCTTACAAACACACTTGCACACACTATCCCTTTCACAATCACTGTCTCTGCCACGGCATCTGCTGCTCTGACTCACTTTAGCTTCCTCTAGCATTCTCCAATCACTCACTCTTTCTAACGCACTCATATCTTTTCGCTGAGTGTAGGAGAGTAGGGTCTGCAATCCTATGATCACCCAGATTTTTGCTTTTTGCTGCACTGGTTTACGACTTTCCCTGGCTGTGGGCCTGCTAATCAGACCCACAGCCTAGCTGTTCTCTCTATCCAAATTGTACTCAGGTACTGAATTGGCACTGGGCCCTCTCCAAGTCCCTGTACCCAGGGCTGAGGTGTACCCAGAAGTCTCCCAGGGGCTGAAGCATGTATTATGCCACCCCTGGGCTGACTAACTAAACTGACACAACTGGCTGCACGACAGCTGGGGCAAGGTGGTGTACTCACCCTTTGCTGTAGATATAGTATACCTATATCTAACCCTAAAATGGACACACAGATCTCCTATCAGTCACTCCTATGGCAGGCCTTAACAATCCTGAAGGCAGAGTGCTTGGAATCGTGTGAGATGGTGCTCTGGCATGAGCTGAGCCTGTCTGCGGCTTTCGGGATCCATCCCTTAGCCGTTTCCATGATATCGCATACCATATACTCTTAAGTGCATTATAATCCTCGCGGTTATATGCCAACTCTGGTATCGCTTTATCAAAACATGTCGAGTAAGGTGTCATACGAATTGGAATACTAACCCCTCGCCAATTCTGGCGACGGGGTTAGCATTCCACCCTTCTAGAGGGACACGACATGTATGTAACCCCTAACCCCGGTTAAAGTCAAACAGAGCCTCAGCTCCACAAAATGGATGCTGCCACCGAGACACAAGTCTGCCCTCCTGCTGCTGGGAGTCCTCCCAGAGCAGGAGATAAGGACAAAGGGTTTCCTGCCAGGGGCGGTGCCAGCACCGTCCCAGACAGGGTTTTGTGTATTGTAGGTAGGCAGGGCTTTAGAGGAAGGTGACTGCACGTGGCACCCCGGTGCTCACTGTGCATAGGCTGGCTGGAACCAGTTCCAGGGTCACTCCAGACCCTGTGCTGGGGAAAAGCCCGCCAAGGAAGTGGGTGTAACCACCCCCCTCCTAGTCCCACCCCTAGGGCAGGACTTAGTCGCGTGCCAGCCCCTTTTTACAGGATAAAGGTAGGAACTGGCCCCCTTCCAAATCAGATCATCTTTGAATCCTGAGACTACTTTCCACGAAAGGAACTCAAGACTTCTTCCTAAGATTTCTCCCTTGTGACTAAGGAGTAGTCACCCTGCATCCGCAGGCACCATCTTAAGAACACTGCGGTCTGCTGCAAGTCTCTCCTCCGGATCAAGACTGCCCAGCTCGACGAGAACCGGCTTCCCTGGCACCTCTGACCTCTACCTACATCATCAGTCACGCTGAGATTCGTGGGTGTGACGAGACCTCGAGGGACTGGCCATCTTCAAGACTGCACGACTTCTGCACAGCAAGCCCGCCGAGTAATTTCCTGGTGAGTGCTTTGGGGTCCGAGAAGCCCCGACCCTGAGCAGCTCCAGCACCGAAGTGCAGCCTCCCAGCATCTCCACGATCTGCGTGGGGCCCTTCTGCTTTTTGCTGCTCACCGCGTTGTTTGGCTACTAGCCCGCTGGCTTGTGGCCTTCTGAACGACGCCCGACGACATTTCTGCTGCTGGTCTGGTTGCTCCAGGCTGGCCCTTGCTCCCTTCCAAAAGAGGAGCCCCCCGGACCCTCCTGGTCCACTCAAGACGCCATTTTGAGTCCACCGCGTGGGCTTGAATTAGCCAAGGCTTGTTGCCCAATCCTGGGTAACTTCGACGCCGACAGCTTCATCCATCGTGGGACAGCTCGCCTCTCCATCCTGGTCGCCGACAACGCCTCCTGGTCCGTGAGATCTGCAGAGCCAGCGTCGCCCACTCACCTAGTCGAGGTGACTTCGCCCGGTGCCATCCTGGTGCCCACTTAATCACTGGCTAGTGATTCAAGAACTTGGTCCCCTCTGCTTTCAGGTTTCTTCTTCCTTGATCCAGGCTTGGATCCATCGAACTTTCCTTCACTGGTCGCCTGCCAGCAACTTCCTTCTTCCAGGCTCCTGGTCCGGCAACGAGATCCCCGACGTCTTTTCAGACCTATGCAGCTGCAGCCCCTGGGCTAGGTAACTTCGGCACTTCGGTGTCCCAGCATAGCCTCACTATCCTAGGGTCAGGATCCACTGTCGTTTTCTTCCTACCAGGTCGGGTTCGCCCGTGAACACTAACTTTGCCTTTACTAGCTTCCATAGACTTTGTCCCGCATCCCGCGTGAGAGTGCACACTCTGCACCCGAGTCCCCTAGGCCTCCTAGAAGTAATCTAACGATTCTATAGTCAAGTCCTAGCGATTCCAAAGCCTTTTAGTACTGTACTTACCTGCTAGTAATTTCGCATTCCACTTTTAGAATATATGGTTTTTCGTGCCCCTCGGGCATTTGTATATAACGTGCTAACTTAAGTATTTTCGTAAGAGTTTTGTTGTGTGCCTAGCACCCTGTCCTCATAAAGAGTACAGGGTTGTTGTGATTCTAATAAATACACTGTTTATTTTCATAACACTTGTGTGGTGTCCTTTCACTGGGTGTTCAAGGGGTAATGTGATGGTAAAACAGCTGGCTTAACACGCCCTCTAGAGTCTTAGCCTTAGACTGCTCGTATCCATGCTACTAGGATAGCTGGTCTATAAGGTTGACTTACAACCAATCATCAATAAGGGTTGTTTGGACTGATATATAGTGATCACTAGAATAGTGAGCACTGCACATCAGGCCAACTTCTCACATTGGTGAGCAGCGGTTGGGATTTGAGCTTGCTGTTGTTTTACCACACATGCCCTAAGAATATCTTGTGAAAGATCACATAAGTACTAAAGGTACATATAACTTAGCTTAGAATACTCTGAGTTCTACTGAACCAGCTGTTGTAGCTCCTAGGGCCTAGCACACCCTAAACTACAACTCTAGCAAGGGATCAGTAGGCAAACATATAGTGTAGGTAAGTGCACCACTTACACCTCACTAGAAAAGCATGTCTACCCAGGGAGATTCTACTGAGACTCCCCTGGTCAGTGTTGACCCTCCACAGGTCACTTCAAGATATGCAGCTCTCAGTTTCCAGGAGATGAGACAGATCTGTGTCTCCAGAAAACTGAAGCAGGGGTCTAACCCCACCATTCCCTTTCTGATAGGTCTCTTAGAGACATATGATGCCAGAAAGCTTTCTCAGTTACATGAGAACATGCCAGCCTTAGAGGGAACCTCTGGGGATCCAGACCTCCCCAACACTGCTACTGCAGTTGAGGAGGAGGAGGATCAGGAGGAACTCTCTGGGGATGAGGTAGACAAAGGTCTTGAGGTAGTCAGAAGGCTAACCAGGACCAACTTAGACTTACTTGGGCTAGGATCTGGGGGACCCCCAGTACTAACCCGAAGTGGGCCTAACCTTGGAGTTAGGAGAGATAGATCTCTTTCTAGGGACTCCAATAGATCTCTGCACTCTAATGCCTCTTCTCAGGGGAGAAGGAATCCTCCACAGAGGAGATTTACTTCCCCTCAGAGAAAAGAGCATGAAGCTAGAATGAGACAAGCTGAACTGAGGATTGAAAGGGAAGAACTTGCCCTGGCCAAAGAGAAGCTTGCCTTTGCTAGAGAGCAGCAGATGAGTGGGCTAGCACCCACTGGTGGCAGCAATCTCCCAAGAGATAGAGAGAAGGGTTTAGATACTAAACACCTGACTAAAATAGTGCCCCCCTTTAAGCAAGGGGATGATATCCAGAAATGGATGGCTGCTCTGGAGAGGGCCTGCACTGTGCAGTGCATTCCCCAGAGTCAGTGGGCAGCTATACTGTGGCTCTCCTTTGATGGTAAAGGTAGAGACAAGCTCCTCACTACAAGAGTAGAGGATGCTAACAATTACCAGGTCCTGAAGAATACACTGGTTGATGGGTTTGGTTTAACCACTGAGCAGTACAGGTTGCTGTTCAGAGACACCCAGAAAACTCAGTCTCAGGACTGGTCTGACTTTGTGGATTGTGCCACTAAGGCTTTGGAGGGCTGGTTGCTGGGTAGCAAGGTTACAGATTACACCGGATTGTATAATCTAATGATGAGAGAACAAATTTTAAACAATTGTCAGAACCAGTTGTTGCACCAGCACCTTGTTGATTCAGATCTGACCTCTCCCCAAGAATTGGGAAAGAAGGCAGACAAATGGGTCAGGACAAGGATCAAGCAGAACCAGAACCAGAACCAGGGTGGTCAGAAGAAAGCAGACCAGAAGGGTAATGTTAAGAATGAGCAAAATGACCAGAAGTCTTCACCAGGTCCCCAACAAACCAAAGAGGGTGGGGGTCAGGCTTCCCAGAAGAAGAAGACTCAAGAAGGCCAGTCAAAAAGGTGGTGCCAGTACTGTAAAAGTAAATCTCACTGGTTTAGTGAGTGCACCAAAAGAGGAGGACAAACTCCTGCCACTACAGCCCCTAAGGCAACTGCACCCCCTAGTACAGTCAGTAGTGGTAGTGTACCTCCCAAGGCATTAGTTGGGTTAACCTTGGGTACTGAGGGGTCTGACAACTTAGTTGGCACACTCACTCAGGCTGTCCTTGTCTGTTCAGGGGATATGGATATGTCCCCTGAGATAAGTCCCAATACTTTGGGCAAATACAGGCAGACACCTTTGATTAATGGCAAAATGGCGCAGGCCTATAGGGACACTTGTGCCAGTGTCACCATGGTGACACCTAACTTTGTGGACCCTGGACAGATCATGCCAGGTACTGATTTCCTGGTGACCAATGCCAGCAATGTCACTACTAGTCATAGTGTGGCAATTGTGGCTTTCTCCTGGGGTGGAGTGAAGGGACAAAAGAAAGTTGTAGTCAGTTCAGACCTCCCAGTTGATTGTTTGTTGGGCAATGATTTGGAGTCATCACAATGGTCAGAAGTGGAGCAGAGGACTCACATGGAAATGTTAGGCTTGCCAGCACATGTGCTTGCTGTGACTAGGTCACAGGCCAGAAAATGCCCCACTGAACAGGTGCTGGATCCTGAAATTATGGACCAGACACCTTCCAAGAAGAAGAGCAGTAAGGGTAAGGCTTTGCCTTCCCCCTTGCCCCAGGTTGAGGATCAAGTCTCTGAGGAGGCTGATCTGGAAGAGCTGAGGGAAACTGAGCCTAAAGAGCTTGAACTTGATCAAGTTGAGTTTCTGGGCTCAGGGGGACCCTCCAGAGCAGACCTGGGGAAGGAACAGTTGAGCTGCCCTTCCCTTGAACCCCTCAGACAGCAGGCTGCTGCTGAGGCTGCAGGGAATGCCACAGGTGCCCACAGGGTATACTGGGAAGATGGACTCCTGTACTCTGAGTCAAGAGACCCCAAGCCTGGTGCAACCAGGAGGCTGGTCATCCCCTTGTCTCTGAGAGGTTTCCTTCTCACCTTGGCCCATGAGATTCCCCTTGCAGGTCACTTAGGTCAGACAAAGACTTGGGATAGGCTTGTCTCACACTTTCACTGGCCCCATATGAATGAGAATACCAAGGAGTTTTGTCGCTCCTGTGTCACTTGCCAAGCCAGTGGTAAGTCAGGTGGCACAACAAAGGCCCCCCTCATACCACTACCTGTGGTGGGGGTTCCCTTTGAAAGAGTGGGGATTGACATTGTTGGTCCAATGGAACCCCAGACAGCATCAGGGCACAAGTTTATACTGGTGGTGGTGGATCATGCCACCAGGTATCCTGAAGCTATTCCCCTTAGGACCACTACAGCACCTGTAGTGGCAAGAGCCCTAGTTGGAGTGTTTTCCAGAGTGGGTTTCTCTAAGGAGGTCGTTTCTGACAGAGGTACAAACTTCATGTCAGGATATCTGACTGCAATGTGGAAGGAGTGTGGTGTGAACTACAAGTTCACCACACCCTACCATCCACAATGCAATGGGCTTGTTGAGAGATTCAACAGGACCCTCAAAGGGATGATTCATGGACTACCTGAACCTCTTAGGAGAAGATGGGATGTCCTGATCCCCTGCCTCTTGTTTGCTTACAGAGAGGTCCCACAGAAAGGGGTTGGCTACAGCCCTTTTGAGCTTCTGTATGGACATCCTGTAAGGGGACCCCTGTGTTTGGTGAAGGAAGGATGGGAGAGACCTCTCAAAAAGCCTGCAACCAACATAGTGGACTATGTACTTGGTCTCCGCTCCAGGATGGCTGAGTATATGGAAAAGGCATCTAAAAACCTTGAGGCCAGCCAAGAACTTCAAAAAGCTTGGCATGACCAAAAGGCTGTTCTGACTGTGTACCAGCCAGGGCAGAAGGTGTGGGTGCTGGAGCCAGTGGCCCCAGCAGCTCTGAAAGACAAATGGTCTGGGCCCCACACCATCATTGAGCAAAAGGGAGAGGTTACCTACTTGGTGGACCTTGGAACTCCCAGGAGCCCTCTCAGAGTGCTCCATGTTAACAGGCTCAAGACATATGTTGACAGGAAGGACATGAGCTTGCTCATGGCCACAGATGAGGGACAGGAGGAAGAGAGTGACCCTCTCCCAGACCTGCTCACTCAGAATCCTGATGATGGATCAGTTGATGGTGTTGTCTTTTGTGGCAGCCTCACTGAACATCAGCAACAGGATTGCAGGCAAGTCTTGCAATCCTTCAGACATATGTTCTCTCTGACACCCAGCCAAACTGATTGGTGTACCCATGATGTTGACACTGGAGACAGTCTGCCTGTCAAGAGTAAAATCTACAGACAGCCTGATCATGTTAGAGACTGCATCAAAACTGAAGTGCAGAAAATGTTGGAGCTGGGAGTCATTGAGCCCTCAGATAGCCCTTGGGCTAGTCCAGTAGTTCTAGTGCCAAAACCTCACACCCAGGGTGGTAAGAAAGAGATGAGGTTTTGCGTAGACTACAGAGGCCTCAATGCAGTCACTAAGACTGATGCCCACCCAATACCAAGAGCAGATGAACTTATAGATAAATTGGCTTCTGCCAACTTCTTAAGTACATTTGATTTGACAGCTGGGTATTGGCAAATCAGGTTAGCTGAGGAGGCCAAACCCAAGACAGCATTTTCTACCCCTGGAGGGCATTATCAATTTGTGGTAATGCCCTTTGGACTGAAAAATGCACCTGCCACCTTCCAAAGGTTGGTGAATCAAGTCCTCACTGGGCTGGATGACTTCTGTGCAGCTTATCTTGACGATATTGCTGTCTTTAGCTCCACCTGGGAGGATCACCTGGTCCACCTGAGGAAAGTGTTAGAGGCCCTGCAAAAGGCAGGCCTCACTATCAAGGCCACAAAGTGCCAGATAGGGCAGACACAGGTTGTATACCTGGGCCACCTTGTGGGTGGAGGCCAGGTTCAGCCACTGGAGAGTAAGATACAGGCCATCAAGGACTGGACTCCTCCAATCACCCAGACTCAGGTTCGAGCTTTCTTGGGCCTGACTGGGTACTATAGGAAGTTTGTCAGAAATTATGGGTCCATAGTGACCCCTCTTAATGACCTGACAAGCAAAAAGATGCCAAAGAAAGTTCAGTGGACAGCAAGCTGTCAGAAAGCATTCAATGACCTAAAGCAGGCCATGTGCACAGCGCCTATCCTAAAGAGTCCAGATTACTCCAAGCCATTCATTGTCCAAACAGATGCTTCTGAGTTGGGTGTGGGGGCTGTTCTGTCTCAACTGAATTTTGATGGTAATGATCAGCCTATTGCTTTCATTAGTAGAAGGTTGACACCCAGAGAGAAAAATTGGTCAGCTATTGAGAGGGAGGCCTTTGCTGTGGTCTGGGCCCTGAAGAAGCTGAGGGCCTACTTGTTTGGCACTCACTTCACCATTCAGACAGACCATAAGCCCCTCTTGTGGCTAAATCAGATGAAGGGTGAAAACCCCAAACTGCTTAGGTGGTCCATTTCCCTACAGGGGATGGATTTTACAGTGGAGCATAGACCTGGTACTGATCACAGCAATGCTGATGGGCTCTCCAGGTATTTCCACTTAGAGCAAGAAGACTCACCTGGTCAAGGTTAGTCTATTGTCCCAAAGTTTGGGGGGGGGTCATGTAGGAGAGTAGGGTCTGCAATCCTATGATCACCCAGATTTTTGCTTTTTGCTGCACTGGTTTACGACTTTCCCTGGCTGTGGGCCTGCTAATCAGACCCACAGCCTAGCTGTTCTCTCTATCCAAATTGTACTCAGGTACTGAATTGGCACTGGGCCCTCTCCAAGTCCCTGTACCCAGGGCTGAGGTGTACCCAGAAGTCTCCCAGGGGCTGAAGCATGTATTATGCCACCCCTGGGCTGACTAACTAAACTGACACAACTGGCTGCACGACAGCTGGGGCAAGGTGGTGTACTCACCCTTTGCTGTAGATATAGTATACCTATATCTAACCCTAAAATGGACACACAGATCTCCTATCAGTCACTCCTATGGCAGGCCTTAACAATCCTGAAGGCAGAGTGCTTGGAATCGTGTGAGATGGTGCTCTGGCATGAGCTGAGCCTGTCTGCGGCTTTCGGGATCCATCCCTTAGCCGTTTCCATGATATCGCATACCATATACTCTTAAGTGCATTATAATCCTCGCGGTTATATGCCAACTCTGGTATCGCTTTATCAAAACATGTCGAGTAAGGTGTCATACGAATTGGAATACTAACCCCTCGCCAATTCTGGCGACGGGGTTAGCATTCCACCCTTCTAGAGGGACACGACATGTATGTAACCCCTAACCCCGGTTAAAGTCAAACAGAGCCTCAGCTCCACAAAATGGATGCTGCCACCGAGACACAAGTCTGCCCTCCTGCTGCTGGGAGTCCTCCCAGAGCAGGAGATAAGGACAAAGGGTTTCCTGCCAGGGGCGGTGCCAGCACCGTCCCAGACAGGGTTTTGTGTATTGTAGGTAGGCAGGGCTTTAGAGGAAGGTGACTGCACGTGGCACCCCGGTGCTCACTGTGCATAGGCTGGCTGGAACCAGTTCCAGGGTCACTCCAGACCCTGTGCTGGGGAAAAGCCCGCCAAGGAAGTGGGTGTAACCACCCCCCTCCTAGTCCCACCCCTAGGGCAGGACTTAGTCGCGTGCCAGCCCCTTTTTACAGGATAAAGGTAGGAACTGGCCCCCTTCCAAATCAGATCATCTTTGAATCCTGAGACTACTTTCCACGAAAGGAACTCAAGACTTCTTCCTAAGATTTCTCCCTTGTGACTAAGGAGTAGTCACCCTGCATCCGCAGGCACCATCTTAAGAACACTGCGGTCTGCTGCAAGTCTCTCCTCCGGATCAAGACTGCCCAGCTCGACGAGAACCGGCTTCCCTGGCACCTCTGACCTCTACCTACATCATCAGTCACGCTGAGATTCGTGGGTGTGACGAGACCTCGAGGGACCGGCCATCTTCAAGACTGCACGACTTCTGCACAGCAAGCCCGCCGAGTAATTTCCTGGTGAGTGCTTTGGGGTCCGAGAAGCCCCGACCCTGAGCAGCTCCAGCACCGAAGTGCAGCCTCCCAGCATCTCCACGATCTGCGTGGGGCCCTTCTGCTTTTTGCTGCTCACCGCGTTGTTTGGCTACTAGCCCGCTGGCTTGTGGCCTTCTGAACGACGCCCGACGACATTTCTGCTGCTGGTCTGGTTGCTCCAGGCTGGCCCTTGCTCCCTTCCAAAAGAGGAGCACCCCGGACCCTCCTGGTCCACTCAAGACGCCATTTTGAGTCCACCGCGTGGGCTTGAATTAGCCAAGGCTTGTTGCCCAATCCTGGGTAACTTCGACGCCGACAGCTTCATCCATCGTGGGACAGCTCGCCTCTCCATCCTGGTCGCCGACAACGCCTCCTGGTCCGTGAGATCTGCAGAGCCAGCGTCGCCCACTCACCTAGTCGAGGTGACTTCGCCCGGTGCCATCCTGGTGCCCACTTAATCACTGGCTAGTGATTCAAGAACTTGGTCCCCTCTGCTTTCAGGTTTCTTCTTCCTTGATCCAGGCTTGGATCCATCGAACTTTCCTTCACTGGTCGCCTGCCAGCAACTTCCTTCTTCCAGGCTCCTGGTCCGGCAACGAGATCCCCGACGTCTTTTCAGACCTATGCAGCTGCAGCCCCTGGGCTAGGTAACTTCGGCACTTCGGTGTCCCAGCATAGCCTCACTATCCTAGGGTCAGGATCCACTGTCGTTTTCTTCCTACCAGGTCGGGTTCGCCCGTGAACACTAACTTTGCCTTTACTAGCTTCCATAGACTTTGTCCCGCATCCCGCGTGAGAGTGCACACTCTGCACCCGAGTCCCCTAGGCCTCCTAGAAGTAATCTAACGATTCTATAGTCAAGTCCTAGCGATTCCAAAGCCTATTAGTACTGTACTGGCCTGCTAGTAATTTCGCATTCCACTTTTAGAATATATGGTTTTTCGTGCCCCTCGGGCATTTGTGTATAACGTGCTAACTTTAGTATTTTCGTAAGAGTTTTGTTGTGTGCCTAGCACCCTGTCCTCATAAAGAGTACAGGGTTGTTGTGATTCTAATAAATACACTGTTTATTTTCATAACACTTGTGTGGTGTCCTTTCACTGGGTGTTCAAGGGGTAATGTGATGGTAAAACAGCTGGCTTAACACGCCCTCTAGAGTCTTAGCCTTAGACTGCTCGTATCCATGCTACTAGGATAGCTGGTCTATAAGGTTGACTTACAACCAATCATCAATAAGGGTTGTTTGGACTGATATATAGTGATCACTAGAATAGTGAGCACTGCACATCAGGCCAACTTCTCACACTGAGTCCCTCAGGCTCACTTTCACTTATTCAGACACACACTCTCCGACACAGATTCTCACTCAGTTTCACTCTCATTGGCACTCGCAGATACACTCACACACACTTTCACTCAATCCCATTCACTTTCAAACACTTTCAAATTCACTCATGAACATATTTACATGAACAGAGAACCATTTTATTTTTACTTGCCTTGCTTCCTTTGCTGGCAACTCAGAGACTCCATGCCAGCAGCAGAGCAGAAATCTGGAACTTGGAACCAGAAAGCCATGACTCCCAATGAGGAGACGGCGCAAGGAGTTGGGAGTCAGGACACTGCTCTATATGACCTGACACAACATCAACAGGGTAAGTAACGACCAGGGAACCGGGGGGACGGGGGAGATGGGCACAATGGCACACATGCACAATCATGTGTAGCACACTGCACACCCACATTGACCCTGGAACACCAGAACCAAGAACTTAGGGTTTCCCTCTATACAAAGCCCACAGCAAGAAACACGCTGTTGGAGTACAGCAGCTTCCACCCCCGCTGCCAACGAGACAGTATCCCTTACAGCCAATTCCTCAGAATTAGGAGGAACTGTACAGATACTAGAGACTTCCTTATTCAATCTGATATTCTGAAGGAGAAATTGAAACATCGGGGTTACCCTCCCAGAATAATCAAATAGGCCTTCAAGCGTGCAAGATACTGCAATCGGGACCAGATGTTCATACCTAAGGAAAGTGAGACCACCGATCAATTGGTATGCATCACAAGGCATTCCAATTTGAATCACAGACTGAGACAGGCGGTGAATTCGAACTGGAATCTCCTTAATTTAGAAGATGACCAACCCCGCCTACCTAAACCTATATTTGCCTTCAAGAGAAACAGGAATCTTAGAAACCATCTTGTGAGAGGCAGATTGACAGACTACCCCAGTCTAGACCAAAAGGCGATTGATGGAAATACCCCCATTTTTGGGAACCAAAGATGTGGGCATTGCCAAGCGTGCCCACATGCCATCGTCGGGGACACGATCAAAACCTCTGAACGAACCATTTCTGTAGCACGCAACAAGAGGTTAACCAACTGCCGGACGGGCAACGTTGTGTATGTTATCCTCTGCCCTTGTGCATTACCCTATGTGGGTGAAACCGGAAGGGAATGCCGCCTGAGAATAGGCAAGCATCGATCGAATATTAAGAACAAAAAACTCAATGCCCCTCTGGTTTCCCATTGGCTGGACAAGAATCACCAGGAGAATGAACTAAAATGGTTCATCCTGGAGAAAATCCAAGCCAAACCAGGAGTGGATCCTACCGCCCTCCGAAAAAAGAGGGAGGTTTTTTGGATCTTTCTACTGAACTCCGTCAGGAAGGGCCTCAATGAGGAATGCCCATGGTCAAGTGCCATCCTCTCAATCAATCAATCGCGGCATTTATAAAGCGCACTACTCACCCAAAGGGTCTCAAGGCGCTAGGGAGGGGGGGTCCACTACGGCTCGAACAGCCAGGTCTTGAGTTGCTTCCTGAAGGCGAGGTGGTCCTGGGTCCGGCGGAGGTGGGTCGGGAGGGAGTTCCATGTCTTGGCGGCGAGGTAGGAGAAGGACCGTCCTCCTGTGGTGGCTCTTCGGATGCGGGGGACGGCGGCGAGGGCGTGGCTGGTCGATCGAAGCTGGCGTTTGGGAGCGTAGAAGTTGAGGCGGCTGTTGAGGTATCCCGGGCCTTGGTTGTGTAGGGCTTTGTGTGCGTGGGTGAGGAGTCGGAAGGTGATTCTCTTGTTGACCGGGAGCCAGTGCAGGTCTCTCAGGTGTCCGGAGATGTGGCTGCGCCGGGGGATGTCCAGGATGAGACGTGCTGAGGCGTTCTGGATCCGCTGGAGTCTCTTCTGGAGTTTGGCGGTGGTTCCGGCGTAAAGGGAGTTGCCGTAGTCCAGACGGCTGGTGACGAGGGCCTGGGTAACCGTCTTCCTGGTCTCGGTGGGGATCCACCGGAAGATCTTACGTAGCATGCGCAGGATGTTGAAGCACGACGAGGAGACGGCGTTGACTTGTCTGGTCATGGAGAGGGAGGAGTCCAGGATGAAGCCCAGGTTGCGTGCGTGGTCTGTAGGTTGGGGTGCGTTGCCCAGGGCGGGGGGCCACCAGGAGTCGTCCCAGGCGGAGGGTGAGGATCCCAGGATGAGGACTTCCGTCTTGTCCGAGTTCAGTTTCAGGCAGCTGTTCTTCATCCATTTGGCTACCTCTATCATCCCTTCGTGTAGGTTGTCTCTGGCGGTGGCGGGGCCGTTGGTGAGGTAGAGCATCAGCTGGGTGTCGTCGGCATAGGAGATGATGTTGAGGTTGTGCTGGCGTGCGATGTCAGCGAGGGGGCCCATGTAGACGTTGAAGAGGGTTGGACTGAGCGAGGAGCCATGAGGGACGCCGCAGATGACTTCGGTGGCTTCCGATCTGAACGGAGGGAGGCGGACTCTCTGTGTTCTCCCGGCGAGGAAGGAGATGATCCACTCCAGTGCCTTCTCCTGGACTCCGACGTTGCTGAGGCGCTGTACTAGGGTACGGTGGCAGATAGTGTCGAAGGCCGCGGAGAGGTCTAGGAGGATGAGGGCCGCTGTTTCTCCGTTGTCGAGCAGGGCACGGATGTCATCGGTGGCTGCGATCAGGGCGGTCTCGGTGCTGTGGTCTGCCCGGAAGCCAGACTGCGAGGGGTCGAGGGATCCGTTCGTCTCGAGGAAGGCGGCCAGCTGCTTGTTGACGGTCTTCTCGATGACTTTTGCAGGAAACGGGAGCAGCGAGATGGGGCGGTAGTTCTTGAGGTCGGTGGGGTCGGCTGAAGGCTTCTTGAGTAGGGCGCTGAGTTTGGCATGCTTCCAGCTCTCCGGGAAGGTAGCGGTGTCGAAGGAGGTGTTGATGATGTCCCGCAGGTGGGGTGCGATGACAGCGTCGGCCTTGTTGAAGACATGGTGCGGGCAGGGGTCGGTCGGAGATCCGGAGTGGATGGAGTTCATCGTGCGGATGGTGTCTTCGGTGTTGATCGGGGTCCAGGCGCGGAGGGTGGTGGTGGGGGGCGGGGGTTCGGTTGTGGCGTGCGTCGGTTGAGTGCTGAAGCTGTTGTGTATGTCCGCGATCTTGTTGTGGAAGTAGGAGGCGAGGGAGTTGCAGAGGTCTTGCGAAGGGGTGATGTCGTTGTTTCCGGCGTTGGGGTTGGAGAGCTCTTTGACGATGTTGAAGAGTTCCTTGCTGTTGTGTGCGTTGTTGTCCAGTCGTTCCTTGAATGCGGTTTTCTTGGTGGCGCGGATGAGTTGGTGGTGCTTTCGGGTGGCGAGCTTGAGGGCAGCCATGTTGTCCGGAGTTGGGTCTCTGCGCCTCCTCTGAATCCCACCTCCCACTCACCAGGTTGATACAGGGAGGAATCCATCTAATGGTTAAGCTTGGGGATCCCCCTATCCACTAGGTTTTTACAGGGAGGAATCCACCTAGTGGTTAAGCCTGGGGATCCCGATGTGGCGCCTCCTTCCTCCTAAGATACATATATTAAACCCTATGGTCCTTTCTCGAAGGAATCATACCGCCTTCCACCTGGTTGTAAAGCTATCTGCGCTATACCTTGTTGAACCTTCAGATCACCTCATTTCAGGCAGGCAACCTTGAAGTCGTTTAGAAGTTCTATAGACGGCAGGATACTTGCCCCGACCTCAGATCTGTGATCAGATTCCCTCATTGAGATAAGATATTATGGATTTATTTCGGAACCAGAATTTACTGGAAAACTTCACATGCCTATCTTTGGAAATACTACGATATATTCCAAAAAATCCTTGACCTCTTCTATCCTGGTGTGGCATTTCTTGAACTATGAATAAGAATCGCCCTCAGAGTGTTTAAGGAAGTGTTACCCTTCTGGCTCCGTTCCAAGATGGCTGCTCCATTCTAGGCCCCTCAGGACTGAATGCGGGCTCCTTTGTCTATGTCTACAACCTATGCAGGTGGAATCAATCACCCTGAACTACGTAGCTTCCGGAGTTCCTCTTAAAAAAAGAGCTGGCAGGATGGCCCTTACGGCTGACGAGACCCTGCTCACGAAGGTTTCCGGTCCCGGGGTCCTCTGGGATCTCCTGCGCATCCGGCGCTTCTCTTGGTGAGTACCTGCCCCCAGGAGACGGTTACCTACCGGTTAAATCATGGCCCAGCCCCCACGTGAATGTCCCGCTAGTTATCGTGCCTTCTATCCCTCTGTTTCAGAAGCCGTGCTGATGTTGTGAATCCTCTTGTAGACAATAACTACGCGGAACTTCACGTCCACGAGTTACCCGGATGTTGGCCGAATCACGGTAACTCTCGGAAACACCCCAGGAACTGACTCGGTAGCCCTGCATTATATCCCTTCGTTAAGGTGTGTGGACCACTTTGTTATTCGTGACCTTTAATGTACAGGTCCCCATCGATGTTGCTCCATTTCGCGAGGGTAGCCATTAGATCCTAAAATCGATGCTGTATATATTTCTGCAAAAGGGATGCATTCGGTCGTTATCTTGCTCACATTATTTTACATTCTGTTTGTTGTAGGCAGACTCTTTAGATCGGTCGGGACATTGACATTCTAGTTGGATGTTGCCCCTTGAACTTGCTGTTACCTGCCCCCCCCCCCCCTTTTTTTTTGTCGGTTCATTACCCTGGTACTAACCAGCCAGGGCCCTGCCATTCACCATATCCTTATTTCTTTGTTTTCTTCAGGCTTAAGACTAATTTATCCTCGCCCAAGGTGCCAGTGGGGTCTGCCCACAGCAAAATCCTGAACTCGCCCACGGCTTGAGTGCAAGGCTCAGGGACCCATTTGGAGAAACCATCCTATCATATATGTGGTAAGCTGTGACCATACCGCCTTACTAATTATATGGGTCCTGAGCTTTAGCCCTCACTCCGTTAACATTAGATGAATCAGTTCATGGACTTTAGGCCCCAAGGGAAATTTCCATGCCTATGGTTTTAGGGCCATCAGACCATGTGTAGACCCTGATGCAGTAATATTGCCTATGTTTCTTCCATATTAGGCATTGATTTAGATTAAAAAACTTTTGTAAAAAGATTCCCTCAGATGGTTGTGAATGTTGAATGATGTGTAGTGTGTCCCCTGAGCGGATCCCCGCCCCCCCCCCGCTATTCCTTTGAAAGCGCTGAAGTCTTAAATCCCTGAAAGCAACTGAATGTATTCAAAGTCACCAAACACAAGAAAGCCAAAGGTTTATCAATAGAATGCATAATTATGTGAATGTCTTGACAATAATGTGAATGCTCAGATATGTTTAGACTTTTAATGAGAATATGTTATTGCTTACCATTGCAGTTGGCTGAGTTTGTCCCATACTGGTTGGTCACCCTCCGCCCTGATGAAGGTGTGGCCTAAGTAGGCCGGAACACCGAAACGCGCGTTGGCGCTATTTTCCCACCGGGCCGGAACAGCTATACCACCTATGATCCATATATCATTCTTTGTGCCCTTACTCACCCTTGTCAATAATTGGCTGAATATTGTGACCGGATGATTTCTTTTGACATTAGGGAATGTGTATTTTACGGTTGAATGTTTGAATGAATGTTTCAGAAAATCACAGCTGTTTGGGATATGATTGTGGCCATGAATGTTTTTTGAATGTCATGATGTATGGGACCTGTTTGTTTCGTTATGAGCCCCACATGTTATGAATTTTAATGTGGAAATCAATATGTATTAAATTCTTTTTTATATAAGAATCTGCGAAAAGAATTATGAAATTATGAAAATAAAAATGATCAAAATTCTAAAGACGGAAGTAGTCAGAAAATAAATTTGTGGCGTGACTTTGAATATACCCTGTGTTGCGTATAGTAAATAAATAGGATCCTGTAGGGACCTTGCCCTATCCAGACGGCAGGGGGTTTTCTGCTTTTGTTTTGGTCACTTTCACTTATTCACACACACACTCTCCGACACAGATTCTCACTCAGTTTCACTCTCATTGGCACTCGCAGATACACTCACACACACTTTCACTCCATCCCATTCACTTTCAAACACTTTCAAATGCACTCATGAACACATATTTACATGAACAGAGAACCATTTTATTTTTACTTGCCTTGCTTCCTTTGCTGGTAACTCAGAGACTCCATGCCAGCAGCAGAGCAGAAATCTGGAACTTGGAACCAGAAAGCCATGACTCCCAATGAGGAGACAGCGCAAGGAGTTGGGAGTCAGGACACAGCTCTATATGACCTGACACAACATCAACAGGGTAAGTAATGACCAGGGAACAGGGGGGACGGGGGAGATGGGCACAATGGCACACATGCACAATCATGTGTAGCACACTGCACACCCACAATGACCCTGGATCATGTACCTGGTCCCCGTGGCACACTGCAGCACACATACAAACACCTAGTAGGCCACCATATGCCCTAGGGGGTCCCACCCCACACATCACCAATCTTACAACCAACACATGCACACGTGCGGAAAACAGCAAAGATACGTATTTGTGAGCCACACTGACAATGCAAGTGACACTACATGATGATCAGCATGGCTGCAGTACAATCATCATGACATTGTGCACGCCACAACAATGAGGTGAGTGAGTGTGGACCACATCCGGAAAGGAGGAGGTCACACTCTGACATATCCATGTGCACAAACAACCCCTGACGTCAGCAATACAATTTCAGACAAGCAATGCACAAGAAAACAAAAAACGTCCAAGAGCACAAAGGCCCCAAGTTCACAACATCTCAGCACCATAAAAGCACAAAAGACAAAGGCACACTGCCTCAAAGGGATAAAGGGCAGCAAAATCACTGCTGCAGGGACGAATCCCCCACAATGCAGCACACACACATAGCAATAACAGCACATCCACATTGATGACAATGTGATACAAAGTGCAACACTTACACTGCAGAACAGAGGACACAACAGGGTCCGCTTGTGCATTGAAACTGGCCAATCACACCTGACATAGCAGGAAAGTGTGATATGAAAATTCATGTGTACAACCTCACATCCGTGATGTGGTCCAAATGTCCACTGTCCTGCATCAAATAGTCCGCTCCCCCCAAACAGTCACAATGTACATTGTCATGCAGTCTATATGTAAATGTGAACAATGCGTCAACATACATGTCAACACAATCTCCAAATGCATCTCCCCTTCACATTTAAGAGGGCTTATCTACAACTCCAGCAGAGCAGACCAGACCAGACAACTCATCAGTGATGCTGAAGAGGACCTCCACACCTTCGACACCGATGCCCTACAACAGTTCATGGATGTTAGATCTGGGGGTCTCTAGTTGGCAAAGGTAGGTACCAAGGTCCAAATAGGGACCCTTTCTTCTAGTCAGGGTAAGGGGGATACACTCTTTAGATAACCCCTGCTCACCCCCTTGGTAGCTTGGTGTGAGCAGACAGGCTTATCAAAGGCAATGTGTAAAGTATTTGTACCAACACTCACAGTAACACAGTGAAAACCCCACAAATGGACTCCACACCAGTTTAGAACAATAGAAGTATTAAATCTAAACTAAACAAGACCAAAACGACAAAAAAAGGGTTTGCGTTAAAATAACCCACAGTTGCGTCATGTTTAGCCCAAAGTACCTGTAGATGCGAAAAAGTTTCAAAGTGAAGCTGCATGTGTTGAAAAACAAGCGATGCGTCACTCCTGAGACCCTGGGGAGGCGATGCGACACTCCTGAGACCCTGGGGAGGCGATGCGACAGCCCCGCTGGACGCAGCGGGAGTGTTGTGACGAATCCGGTCTGTATGGGGAGGGATGCGATACCTTGAATGGTTCCGGTGAGCGTGTTCCGTATGAAGCGTCTCGCAAAGGCACGATGCGACGATCTTCGGGATGGTGACGATCTCAGGTGCGGCGGCAATGCGCGGTGCAGCGTCGATCTTCTTCTCTCGTGGCTCCTGGATGCGATGGCTCTGCGATGCTGCTCGCAGCGAGGTGATGCGGTCCGCAAGCAAGTGGTGCAGTGATCTCGATCCTTGCGGCGGCAGGAATTTTCTCGCACTGTCGGGGATGCGCTACGCAAGCAAGCGATGCGTGAAAACTTGCAGATTGTCTTTGTTTCTCCTTGTCCAGCTTCCCAAACAGCAGGCACAACTTCCAGAGGCCCCTCAGTCGGACTTAGCACTCCAGGAAGGGCAGAACTCTCTCAGCAGAGTTCAGGGGGGGAGCTAGGGGTGAAGTCCTTTTGTTCCTGGGACTTCTTAACAGGAGGCCAGCTCTCTTCAGGCCCTTGGAGATCTCTTCAAGCAAGGGGACTAAGCACAAACAAAGTCCTTCCCCTCACCTTGGCTGCAAAGCAACTGCAGGTCAGCCCACAAACACACAGCAGGACAGTCCTTCCTCTTCAGTCTTCCATCTTTCTCCTTGGCAGAGGTTCCTTCTTGATTCCAGGATGATCTAATTTTCTGAAGTCTGGGGTCTTGTACTTATACCCAAAAAGTCTTTGTTCCCTTTGTGCAGGAGGGCTCTGCGCCCGGTCTGAACCAGTTCTGGGTGTTCCTTGAGCACTTTGTTTTCCTGGCTTCTCCTTTCCTTTCAGAGAGAGGGGCAGGGTCGTCAGCCACCCAGCAGGAGGTGGAGCCAGCACTGTGGAATGCAGGCACAGCCCAATTCAGGCCCAGGTGCTATCTCCTCCCACCACTCTAGATGCAGATGGAGCTATTCAGCCCTGGGATGGCCCACTCAGCCTCTGAGAGCCACCCAGCCACGGTCACTCACAAGCCAGGCAGTCAATTCACAAACAGGCCAAGGCACACAGAAAGGTCAGACAAGAAAACAGCCACTGTCTAAAAGTGCTGTTTTCAAACACAGGATTTAAAAAACATCTTTCCTAAAAGATGTGTTATTAAATTCTGAGTTCAGGAATACCAGACTTTTACCACTATACACTGCATTCCCCATTATAGCATATGGGCAAGATAGCCCCCTCAATAGTGAAAAACAGAAATGGCTGTAATTCACTACCTGAGCATGTCACACACACTAGTACATGCTCTACCTTTCACATACACTGCACCCTGCCCAGGGGGCTACCTTGGGCCTTCCATAGGGGTGTCCAATGTGTACAGAAAGAGAAGGGTTTAGGCCTGGTCAGTGGGGACACCGGCCAGGTTGACATGGATGTGCACAGACTGCACACAGGCACTGCAGTGGCAGGCCTGAGACACCATTTTAGGGCTTCTCATGTGGGTGGCACAATTGGTGCTGCAGGCCCACTAGTAGCCTTTGAATCACCTGCCCTGGCATACTCAGTGCACTTTACTAGGGACTTCCTGGTAACACAAATATGCCAATCATGGATAACCAATCACAATTACAATTTACTCAGGGAGCACTTGCACTTTGACACTGATCAGCAGTGGCAAAGTGCCCAAAGCATCTAAACCAGCAAAAACGAAACCCAGCACAGCGTCAGAAATACAGGAGGTAGAGGCAAAAAAACAGGAGAAACCATGCCAAAGATGCCAGGTCAAACAATGGACATCTCAGGCAATCCACCTCCAGGAGCAGGGCAGCCCAGCTGCATCGAGGAGACACCACCCCCTGCACAGACTACACAGCTGGAAGCACCCACCACCACGGCTGGCGCCCAGCACCCCACCGAAGCAAACATCGAATTCCAAGGCCAGGTGTCAGACTGTCAGAAGGAGGTGGCCGAACAGGTGCGGGTGGGGTTTGACCTCATGGAACCTGAATTAGATCACATACGTGGGTGTCTAAGTCCCATCAGGGACCACTTACACTCCCCAACAGAGACCCACATTGCAACAGAGACACGTGCATGTGCACATTTCCAGTACTAAATCACGGCCAGAGCCCCAGGATAATCATTCACACCCCCACGCTGGAGTTGCATACGCCGGCCCAGTCCACTCCTCTTACATACTGAGTGGGGGACGACAAAGCTACATGCCTGTAGTGACATGGTTGCGTCGCTGTACACAGCACAATGTAATCTCGTAGGGCCCTCATGCACACATTGTGACCACATGGACACACTCAGATAGTTTGTGGAACTGGCTACGAGCACGTGCGCCTGGCTCCTTTATTGCCAGGGGCACATGTACAGTGACGCCTGTGTTGGATGTGTGTGGGGTGAGTGTAAACCAACCCTCATGGAGTGGTTAGTGCTGGCAACAACTTGAACAGTGATCACAATTAAAGCGGGAACAGAAAACACCAGCATAACAGAAACAACCCAATATGCATTCAGAAGGATCAGTGAGTTGCATGTGAACAAATTGTCTAGCATTGTGTCCTTTCGGGATATTCCTGCTGCGGCGGCAGTGGGGTGTGTTACATCTGCATCATCTTCCTCATCATCGTCCCTGGTCTTTCCAGACTGCCTGTGGTGACATTGTTGCGTGAGCTGTCCACAGAACAGAACTCAATCAGAAATGGTCCATGAGTTGTGGTGCACTGAGTTAGTGGCACCTGAAGAGCTGAGCAGGGTATCAAGCTGATGATGGCACCCACGACAGGTGTGAGAACTCCGATAGTTTGGCAGTAAGACTCTTCGGACTCTGACAATAGTTGTTTGGAGGTGATCCTGGTGGTGGTGTCATGTGCATCCTGCGGTGATGCGACGTCTGGGCAGGTCAGGGCTTGATTTGATGTGTGAGCCCAGGTGGACCGCTGTTGAGGCCAGAGGCAGTGGACAGCGCAGGGCCACAGACACATGGCGTTGATGACCCCAAGTCCATAGACCCAGAGGCCATCCAATATTTAGTCCGACAGAGTCCATGACTTGAGCTGCACATAGTTAGTGGCCCCGGATGCACTGCGTCCGGCACAGGCACACCGCCACGGACCGGTGACTTGCGGTGCACTGAGGTAGGGCCTTGCGAGCTGAGTGGGTCCTCGTCGATGTCGAAGGTGGATGTAGCAGAGTGTTGCAGGGGACAGTGGAATGTGTCCTCCAGGGCATGATGCAGAGGGCAGAAGCCAAGAGGAAGTGGCAAATTGAGGAGTGGAGTGCTACAGCCTTGTTTTACCACCAAGTCAGTATCATCTACATGATGATGAAGACAACCCCCAGTCCATAGACTCAGACGCCACCAAAGTTCAACCAGAGAGTGTCTATGAATTTTCGGGGCACAGACTTAGTGGCACCGGAGCAGAAAAAGGATGCAGTCTGCCATGAGCCCTGTACAATGATATAAACTCAGCCATAAATAAATCAAGGCTCAGTTCCAAATGTGTGACCTACTCGACCGCAGTGTGGGCCGAAGGCAGTAGTCAGCGAGGGGAAACAGCCACTACAACATGGCTGTTTCCAAGCATACCCTTAACTACGCATGCATTACAACGCATGCGTAGTACCGTGAGGTGACTGCAACACAGTGCATGAATGTTTACAAACTTCAATTTTTCAATGGGAGCTTGTGCTGTGGCTGGTTTCGGCCCACCGCACAAGCTCCCATTGAGAAATAGAAGTTTGCGACTGCACCATGTGCGGTCGCATCCTAATGGGGTTGACGGAACCGCAGACCTATGGTCAGGTGGTTCCTTCCCTGAAATGGTGTGACAAACTGACATTGCAATGAGGGCTAAAATGTTTTATTAATCAGGGAGGTAAAGCTTAATTTCATGTGTAAGAATATCGTACTCCTAAAAAATTATTGGTAAGCAGTGCCAAAATCTGGAGTTAAATACAAATAATTTTGGAAAAAAACTTTGTAAATCAGACCACGAAATTCTGATGTAGATTACACCCCATAAAATGGTAAAACAAAAGTTCTCAAATAAAAGGTGTAGATTGTTTGTTTGGCTCTAGGAGAAAAGAGCTACTTCGGTTTTTAAAGAGCAACACTTGTTAGTGAATTCATCAGAAAGTTGCACATGGAGTTCTCCGGTACCTTTCACCTCCCCAACTTAGGGGTCGATTAGGATGGCGGACGGAAACGGGTACCGTCCACCATGGCCGCGGAAAAATCACTCCCGCCCGCACCGCGGAGAATCCGCGGTTGCGATTAGGATATCCATGTCAAGAAACTCCGACCGCGGCAAACGGATCACATCAAACACCATCTGCGGCGGACGGAACACATCTAACACCGTCCACGGCGGACGGAACCAAAAGAACACCCACCGCCGCGGACGGACATGACCGGGGGAACAGGCCCAACCGCCGCCATACCTGCGGAGGGTCCGTTCGCGCGATTAGGATCATGCCGCCATTCCAACGGAACTCACCACTGTCCTTCACCGTTGCGGAAACAATACCTCCGAAAACTGTCCATGACTGCGGAAGTACCACATAAACACCATCCCTGCCGTCAAGCCGATTACAAAATGGCAGACGGAAGTAAATAGAAAATACATTAAACCGAACACCCAACCACCAGAAACAACCACCCCCAGCAACTACACGCCCCAATGACACCCCCCAGCTCAGAAAAATGCACAAAAATCACCACACCCACAGAACACCTGATTGCCTACAACCATTGGGACACGACCACCACACAGAGTATAAAAAGATACCCTCCCACTACCACAGTCCTTTGCATCACAGCATAGCTGCAAGCCAGAGCCATATTACCACGAACAGCAGACACACACAAACAAACATACTACCTGCTCACAAACACACACACCACACAACCCAACCCAACACCATCCCTACACACCACAAACCTGCACATCCCACCCCACCACACCAACACCTGTCACATCACACACCATGGCACCCAAGAAAAATCCTAAATTCACTGACACTGAGTTGAAGGTCATGGTGGATGAAATCATCCGTGTTGAACCATAGCTCTTCGGCAACCTAGTCCAGCAGACAACCTTGGCAACCAAAAACCACATGTGGGACAGGATAGTGACCAGAGTGAATGCGCAGGGACCGTGCCACGCACCAAACACGACATCCAGAGGCGGTGGCACGACCTCAAGGCAAGGGTGAAAGGCATCAGGGCGAAGAACCACCTGCGGGCAAACCACACTGGCGGCGGCACTCCTTACCATTTGCTGAATGGGAGGAGAAGGTGCTGGGCATACTGCACCCTGAGAGCCTGGAAGGAATCGAGGAGGGAGAAGAGGCTAGTAAGTACAAACAAATGACCATGATCACACTGCAATGGTCTGCCATGCACAACTGACAAGACACATCTCCCTGGCCCCAATCCATGCATATGGACCACACAGTCACCCAAATGTGAAGTCCTCAGCTCAAATGCACCCACCATGACCTACCACAAATGTTGCCTCCTACGTTCCCATGCTTGCATGTTGTCAGAGAAACCAACACCACAACTTCCAACAGGCCCCCATGTCCACAGGGAGGGGGGTGGTGGGTTGGGTGTGTGAGAGAGGTGTGTGGGGTGTGTGGGAGACCAGCACTACAACTCCCAACAGGCCCCCATTGTGGTATTGGGTTTCGTCAGGTCTACATACTCTGTGAAAACTCTCGAACACCATAGAATAGAAGTTGGCACGGAAACTGGAAATGCAAAAGACAAGTTTATTAAGACCCCATGGGGTGGTGGTACATTCCTACAGCACCCTTCGGTAATGCAAGAAGTATCACACCGAACATCGGTGCGCGACCTCTTTTATACAAGTTTAACAGTAATAAAAAATAGGCGGTATACTCTTTTCACAGTTTAGGTACATATAAGGGCATTTTTGGAACACAGCCAACATGTGGGAGGAGTTTAGTACCACTGGTCAGTTGTAGAGAACATTCCTGAGAGGTGACCACTCATTAACCCGAATGCTCGAATACGCATGCGTGAGCTTGACCAGTGCTAAAAATAGCCTGTTGCCGGGCAGGATAAATGGTCATGGGTACAGAGGAAGGACAAAAAGGCATGCTGACCACGAGGCCGCATGTTCATACAAAATGGAAGCCAGGAAATACAAAATGGCCTCCGCACGTTTGGTCAAGTTAACAATGGAAGTTCGTGTAGGCTGAGCTGAATGCTAACTCAGTTGCTGCCAAATTACGACAAACGGCCCTTTTAGCATTTAGCTGAAGCTACCTCATAACGGAAGTAATCAGGATACTCGTCATCAATATTAATCATCATTATTTGCAGCATTTCTTCGTTAATCATTTGCTCGTTCTTAGTAATAGCTCGTTTGGATGGAATACAGGCTGTAATACATACAGAGCATAAGGTAGGGCCACATTGAATACATAAACAAAGGAAAAAAAGTATTCCAATAATCATACATAGGATCGTCAGTAATTTCCAACCCCAGGTACTAAGCAAAGTCCAGAACCAATTACAGAATGTCCATGTACCATTTTCTGGGTGAATTTCAGCAGCAATTTTATGCAATTTCGAAATGGCACCATACACGGAAGGCGAATTATCTGGAACGTAAACACAACTACTTCCGATAATGCGACATGCACCCCCACGATCAGCCAGTACTACATCTAGAACCATTCGGTTCTGGAGCGTTACAATTCTGGTAATTTGGAGTTCCTCAGTTAAGTTCCCTAATGCAGAGGCAGTTTCATTAGCAACAGCTTCCACAACACGTGTTAGCCGTCTTATTTTTCTGCTGTTTAAAGCAGCACCAACGAAGGAAAACAGGCCTAAATTAAAATCTACATATTGTTGCAAGGAAGTGTCTGTTTGGTCTACATTTTCAGTCTCTAATGTTCTCTTAACTCTATTTAATATAAAATCATGATATAGTACAAAATCATTATGGTACATAGGCGGGGCAATAAACACTGGGGGTAGTACAAAAGATACATAGCAAGTTCCTGACCACCCAATGGGAAGACGATGATATCCTTTATTTCCACAAATAAAATAAGTATTTCGGGAGGCTACAAAAGCGATACCATTTGGTGTATCAAATGTGAGAGTAGTATTACATTCACTTCTCCCCACCGGAATTGTACCTTTATTGCGCACACACAATTCAGCCTTGGTATCAATAACAGTAATCACATGTAAACTAGACATATTTGTAATTCGTTGATTAGTGAAAATACGAGGCGTAGATACATTGTCCGGTCGATATTCTTCCCACTCAAATTTAGTTCCTTCTGCCTGTGGGTAACCATCTCTATCATTGTAACAAATTTTATTCAATCGAAAAAGTAGTCCACCTTTTGTTGGCCATCTCAGGGTAAAAAGAAAAGTGTACCAAGCATTGCAAGAACCATTATGAGAAAAGGGAAGAGGAATAAGTGGAGTTCCTCCTTTCTTCTGATGTCCAGGCAACATTCCACATACCCAACAGTTCGAAGTGTTCGTCATATTATGGGTGTGATGTAGAATCTGAATGAAGCTGTTATTTAAATAAGTCTGTCTATGTCTCTCTTCATGATAAGGTAGAGTAAAATGGAAATGTTCAGATGGGATTGGAGTGGTTGGCAGTAAATATTCTCGTGCAGGAAGCAATTGTTCTACAGTCCAAGCTATTACTGCTATTACCACTATAGTCACAACAAAAAGCACTGCACCAAGAATTCTCCTGTTCCTCATTGTCGTAGGTGCCATAGTGCAAAGAACAAAGTTTCAAAAAATAAACTAAAAAGTAAAAATTGAGTGCTAAGATCCGAGGTAGCCGCTGGTATCTTCTCTGAGATTCAAGACGGATGTCGCTACACTGGCCAGAACTGATCCCCCCCCCCTTGATATTCTCGGCTTCCGTTTTCGCAAACCTCAGAACGGTAACTCAACCAGTCTCGCACAAAAACTATTTCCTTGAACATAGGTTATACTTCACTCCACCAGAAAGAGTGCGGTCCGGGAAGGCTTCCTCCGACTCGTGAGGCGTAGTAGCTGGGCTCTTCTCTACATCCAAGATGTCTCGATAATCAGACAGCACCGCAGGATTCACCAGGTCCGGAGAGACATGACGGCAGTGAGTAGAATGTATCCACCGCTTCTTATTCGTGACTCGCACAGCCGTCCGAGTTGCCAACAATACTTGTTCAGGGCCACGCCACCTCGGCTCCAAACTGCTGGTTCTCTCGAACGGACGGACCATCACATGGTCCCCAAGACGGAGATCGTGAGCCTCTCCAATGGAGTTGTCGGGAAGTGCTTCTCGAACCTGTTGATGAATAGAAAGTAAATCATTTGTTAATCGTACCAAATAATCGTTCATCATTGTACAAGGCACATCATGTATTAAGCGAGGCTTTGGAACTCCCCAGATGTTCATAGGCCTTCCAAACACCACTTCATAGGGTGTGAGGCCAGATCGGGAATGTGGCATTGATCTAATAGATAGTAATGCCAAAGGCAAAGCATCCGGCCATTTCAAAGACGTGGATGCCACAATCTTTGCTAGCTGCAATTTCAGAGTTGCATTATACCTTTCCACCAGACCTGCTGACTGCGGGTGAAATACAGCGTGGAATCTTTGCATAATTTCCCAATCCTTTCAGGACATACTCCACTACTTTCCCAACAAAATGAGGACCATTATCATTCCACAGATATTTACAAACACCATAGCGTGGGAAGTACTCTTTGAGTAACACCTTAGCTGTTGTCAACGCAGTATTATCCTTCGTGGGGAAGGCCTCGATCAACTTAATGAAGGCACACACCACCACTAAGACATACTTCAAGTTATTACAACGCTCAAACTGGATGTAATCCATTTGTAATACTTCGAATGGTGCAGTAGGTGGAATAAACCCTCCTTTAGGAGTATAAGTCCCTTTTGCAGGATTGTGCTGCAAGCATATCAGACAGGTCTGAACCACTCTCTTAGCCGTGCTGGCAATCTCAGGATGCTCCCAAACTCATGTAAGCAATTTAGTAATTGCAAGAGCTCCAACATGTGCCAGCCCATGTGTCATTTGAACCATTGCTTGCAAATAAGCAGCAGGCAATTTCCATCTCTCCATATCTTTGCTACGCCAACAACCCTCATCATCCAACACTCCCTCTGTCGCCCAAGTTGCAAGTTCAGCTTCAGATGCTGATTTTTATATGTCCAATATTTCCTCTCTAGCATCATGCCATCGCTCTGCCTGTGATTTCACCACATACATGGGAGAGACATTTTGTAACATGGCAGTCTCTCTTGCTATGCGATCTGCAAAAGCGTTTCCTTGTTCTATTTTATCTGTCACCTTCTTATGTGCACTACATTTGATTATCGCTACTTTCTTTGGACATAATAGTGCATACAGGAGATCACGTACTAATTCTCCATGCATGATATGCACTCCATGTGAGGTCAGGAACCCTCGTTCCTTCCAAAGTAGGCCAAAATCGTGCACTACTCAAAAAGCGTAACGGCTGTCAGTATAGATATTCACGCATAATCCAGCACTTAACTCACAGGCTTTCGTTAAAGCTATCACTTCAGCTGCTTGGGCCTATTTTTGCGGTATTCGTGCTGTTTCTACCACTGTCTTTAGTGTCGTGATCGCATAGGCTGCGGAAGTTGTACCATCTGGCAGCTTCAAACACGATCCATCAACCCACAGTTCCCCATCTACATCTGGAAGTGGCGTATCCTGTAAATCGATACGACCCTTTGTCTGTTCTTCGGTCAGAAAAAGACAATCATGTTGTTCTTCCTTCTGGGTCTCAGCAACATGATATGGCATTAAAGTAGCAGGGTTCAAAGTGGCGCACCTCTTCAGTGTAATATGCGGCACCAACAGCGTTAACTCGTATCCTGTTAAACGGGCGCTAGTTAGATGCTGTGTTTTCGTTTGGTTCAATCAAGCATCTACCGCATGGGGTACTAACACCAACAATTTGTGTGACAAAACTATCCCCTCACTCTGTCGTATGGCCACAGCTGTTGCTGCGACTGCTCGAAAACATCCAGGCAATCCTCGAGCCACAGGATCGAGTACTGCTGAGAAGTACGCACAAGGCCTCTGTTTATCTCCGTGTGTCTGCACTTAGACTGACAATGCACACCCATCCTTCTCATGTACATATAGTGTAAAGATCTTTGTATAATCTGGTGTACCTAACACTGGTGCAGAACAAAGGGCATGTCTTAATTGTTCAAAAGCATTCTGACATTCTTCTGTCCATTCAAGGGGAATTGGTGTAGTTTTGGACAATAACGCTAACAAAGGTTTTATAATGTGTGAAAATCCTAGTATCCACTGTCTACAAAAGGACGTCAAACCTATGAAGGCACAAACATCTTTCTGAGTGCAAGGGACTGGTGTATCTAATATTGCTTGAATGCGGTCTGATGTCAATGCACGTCCCTCCTTAAACAAAAGATGACCGAGGTAGGTCACCTTTGGTCTACAATATTGCAACTTCTTCTTTGAGACCTTGTGATTATTCTCGGCAAGGAAGGAAAGCAGGAAAAGAGTACTCTCCTCACATTGTTCCTGCGCGTCTGCTGCAAGTAAAATGTCATCTACATATTGAATAAGAGCCACCCCAGACTGTAAATGAAAGGAATCAAGCTGCCTTTTTAAAGCCTGGCTATAAATGCTAGGGCTTTCTCTGTAGCCTTGAGGAACCCAACAAAATCTATATGATTTGTTATTTAATGTGAAGCCGAACAAATATCGGCTATCAGGATGAATAGGAATCGAGAAGAAAGCATTCTTCAAGTCAATAACAGTGAATGTAGTGGCGGTAGGTGGAATCAAAGTGAGTAAAGTGGTAATATCAGACACCACCAGGTATTGGGGTACGACTATCTTATTAATTTCCCTCAAATCAATAATAAAACGATAGATCTTAGTGTCTGTGTCTTTCTTAAGGACCGTAAGAATTGGGCTATTACAAACATTATAGGGGACTTCCTCCACCACCCCTGCCTCAATCAAGTCATTCACAATATGTATCAAAGCCATTTCACCTTCTCTGCATATCTTATACTGTGGTATGCGGGGCAAAGACACTCCCTCCTTTACAGTAATATGTACGGGAGGAATAATCATTTGACCCACATCAGTATCAGAAGTGGCCCATAAAGTGCTTGGAGAGAAGCTAACGCATCGGCCTCCTGCATGAGGCACGATCTCGCAACCTCTGGGTAGTTCTCGTTCAAAATAACCCGTACCCCTTCAGGGGCACAGCGTCTAGTTGCTCGAAAATGTTTTAGCATATCAAGTCTCACAATATTATCTGGCGTGTTTGGAGATAACAAAAACGGGCATGGGGCAGTAAATTTGTCAATGTGAAATATAAGAGGTTGAGACAATGGGCTAAGAGAAGGTGTTCCATCGAACCCTATTGAAGTAATTGTTTTGCCAGACAGGGGAGCCCTTGGAACCAAGTGTTTGGACAGGGCGCTACGAGTAGCTCCTGTATCGACCAGAAACTGATCAGTAGAACCCAAAACATGTGCTGATATATATGGACCCCTTTGATCGACTGGTACCACAACCGATTCCACACCCCATCCTACGCAATCCTATGCATAATTATTATCCTGAGACTCAGTAAACTCTCCTTCAGCTATCTGATACTGATTCCGTAGATCAAAAGTATTATGATCAGCCTGACCACGACCCCTTGCTTCAAACCTACCGCGATCATTCGCTCCACCCCTCGACCCTGAATAACTATTCCGTGACCTTCCACTCCCCCGACCACGCTGATTACGCTGTTCTCGAAGCACCGGACAATCTGAAGCCCAGTGTCCAAACTGTTTACAGTATGCACACTGATCCTCAGAAATGTCAGAACGGGTGGAAGACGTACCATACGATCCTCGTCTACCCCTATCATTCCCTCTCGACTGCGTAGCATAAACCTGAGCCAACATCACCTTCATCTTTAAATCCTTCGCTTTCTTATCACTACTTTCTTTAGCCTCCAATTCCTGTCGTTCATAATACTGAGCCATAGTCAATAAAGAAGCAGGAGTTGCCGTGGTCCATGAACTTTCACTAGTCTTTAATCGTCGTGCAATCTCCGGTAGGAGATTAGCCACATACTTATCAACGAACAAATGCCTGCCCGTGTCTTCTGTTAATAATTGCCCACTGTAATCATGAAACGCTTCCTCGAAACGGGAAAAGAAGTCAGAGACCGATTCATCCGGCTTCTGTTTACAAGAAGCCAACATTGTCCAATCAATTTTCTTAGGGGGGACAAGTGTTTTTAATTTAGTCAAAATAGCCGCCGGGAGATCTAAAATCATTTGACACGGCTTACATGCGGGTTCCCTATCCAAATCAGCTTGAGCTAAGTCCTTCCAATCTGCACCTAAAATCACTCGATCATCAAACTTACGAATAGTTCTCCACATATCAGGGGGCAATATTAACCCAAAGAAAAGATCAATGTCAACTAATGTCATAACACACGAAGAAATAGCACCTTCCACTTCTTCATAGAAAGCTGCTGGATTTTTACGAGGATCAGGCAAAGCATTTTTAAGTGTCATAACATCTGTTTTATTCCAGGGCGTATAAACCCAATTATATATAAAATAGCCCTTCGCATCTTTAGACGTCTTTTCATCGTCTGTGCCTTGCCCTTTAGGAGGGACATACAAAGGCGCAGCTTCTCGCATAGGCATAACATAAACTGCAGCGCTCTTATCTGTTTCAAAGATAGGACACTCTTTCGATATTTCCGTCGATCCGGACGCAGGCGGACCTGATGCCTTTTTCGCCCCTCATAGTCGTGACGCTTCATCCCGCAGCTTAATCAAACATTGAAAAAATTCATCCGCATCTGCAAGAACAAAAACACCTTTACGTAAATTATCACAACCAACTGATATATCCTTAGGTTCCAACTCAGATGAATACTTTCTAAATCGTTCAACAACTTCATCTCCTAAATGATCCAAGAAATACAATCGTTCTCTATCAGACCACTTACGCATAAGACCATCGATTTCTGAAACAGTTATAGAATTAATATTAAGTTTACGAGCAAACCCGCGTAATTTTGAGGCTCGATCAGCACTTAGCCTGGTACCCTGATCTCTCTGTCTATCCTCATTGAACTCCTCATCTGGGGCCGTAGGCGGAACATACGGAGGCGGGCAACGATCTAGTGATGAAAAATCATCCGATTCATTAGTAAGGACAGGATAAAGAGGACGTCGAATAGGAAACTGACCATTAACTTGTAATTTACGTTCTCGAATCTCTCTCTCTTTCTGTTCCTGCAATTCTTTTTCCTGCAACTGTAAAGCCTTATCACGAGCAGCCTTTCGCTGTTCCTTGTCCGGCAAGGCTTTTTCACGCTTCATTCATTCAGGCACCGCTTTCTCCCACATACGCACACAATCAAACATATCCTGTCTAGACCTGCGCTGAAACAGACTCTGCTCCACATATTGAACCTTTCGCAAATCAAACGACCCATGTAGAGGCCATTGCAATTCACGATCAGTTTTTGTATATTTATGCCATAATGTACTATACATAATGGGAGGAAGGCCAAATTTTATGTACATTTCACGATTAGGTGTTCCCTCTGGGGGAGCCGGCTGAGAATCATTTAATCGATAATTGGTACCATTTCCAAAACAGCACATTCCTCGAAGTGTGCTGAGAACAGGCATGTCAAAATATCACGAAAAACGCGATACTACATAAAAATGGCACTTCAATATGTCCTACACACAGTGTGCCGTTCAAACAAATACAAAGTCAGAGAAATATCCCTACATGCCTGTCTATGTGAGGTGCACTCCACATATAACTCAAATCATAGGTCCAAATGTTAGCTAACTCAAATAAAAATCCAAAAAGCCACAGTAAGTGTTAGTAGACTATCTTACCAATCACAAGCTTACCAAATATTCTCAAACGTCCAGGTTCCAACTGCCAAGTTTGTCGTGTATTTCTATAGGTTCTGAATCAGTCCCCCTATTCCTGACCCTATTCTGGTTAAACTAACTATCAAGTTAACTAACAGTCAGCCCATGAGGCATGAAAACCCCCATGATGCAGATACCGTTATCTGACGCAGTCACACTACGGCACAGGAACGTGTTATCTGATTAGGTCATAACGCTTGAGATCTAATTAGACAAGCGACATTCCTCCAGCCCCTGATAAGGCATACGACGTTCTCATAACAAATCAAACCTATGACAACCTGGATAATCCGTGCGGCCATTGTTTTGATTTCACAGAGAACTTTAGTAAAGAATGTGCTAACGAGCAAGTCGTATGACATCTTTATTGACGTATCTATGTCCATCCTTACGTCAATCTCGGCACCTTTAAGGTATAAATATTGCCGACCTTGCCCTATGCAAACACACGCGTGGTGACAAGACGGAGCAGCCATACTTGCCGAAGCCGAGAGCAGAAGCAGACCCCGCTGGCAGCAGCCCCGCCTTCCTGACGCGCTGAGAGACGCGCTGCTATCTCAAGCCGAGAGAACCAGCACCGGCGCTTTCGGGCAGCCCTCGCAGGCAGCCTGGAATATCGAGAGCAGAGAAAGAGATACCATTCCTCATTCATCCTAAATTCCAGGTACAGAACTGAATAACCCCTCACAGAGAATTCTTTAGTTATTCACTTGGCAAAAACAAACTTAACTTAAACTGTAACTTTCTATTCCCGCCCACGCATTAGACTTAGGTCAGGTACACGGGGTAGGCGTATTTAGAAACACCAGTTGAGTACGTTTAGTCAAATGTATATGTGTATGTAAATATATTTTAATCATTTTAAACATCATATGGCTCAGAAACCATATCAATGTTTTTACAGTATTATTTTATACTATTGCTTTTAATGTATGCACTTTACTTAACTATAAGTATTGCAATAATATCGATCCATTTCTCATGTATGAGAAAAGAGACTGATCAATAAATGACACCTTTTTATTGAACACGCCCGTCTCTTCCTTTTCTCTACATTCTGATGAGACTAAGAATGCACGTACTGACTGAGTAAAATAATTGCCTTGTGCTCACACGACTCTCGAGATTGACTCTTGATTAGGGGAGAGCAAAGTTGTCATGTTCTATGGTTGTCAAAGACGTCTGGAGTGGGTGAAAGGTAATATCCTCCAAAACCTCGCAGGAGGGAACTCCTATGTATGGTTCTTGGTATAGTCAACGTTGAAGGATAAAAACATTCCCAAAATATTGTGCATCTAATCTCTGTTTCCATAAAGAAACCTGATCTGCAAATAAACATAATACCATCCTGTCTGTAAAATGGCAGAGAGTGATGACGAAAGAGAGGCAGTTAGATTAGCAACTGAACTCGCAGATGCTGATGCTACCATGCAAGCAGCAGACCCGAATATAACACTCATTTCGGTCAATAAAAGGAGATCTATAACCTTAAAACTTATAGAAAATGGACTGACACCTAGAGGTGGCAAAGTCATATTCGTAATCGAGGCACACGAATATCGTCAGACAGAGGTATACTATTCATGGATACATTTTCCAGCAGCAAATGCTGTAACAAAGTACTTCCACTATTACAAAGTAGAGGAACCTCCTGAAACATACACTCCGTTCGAGGAGGTGGAAGTACCACTCAAATTCCAAGAGCATTTGCTCTTATTTGATGGCGCCCTAAAACACAACAATCACATTACAAGGCTCGGTCCTTTAGGAAGACCAGGAGCAACGTGGCCGGTCTTAGCCGGATACACACCACATCCAGACATCGATAGAATGCCTGCAGCAGAGCTGTTAATACAGCTAAAACAACTACTAAAAATTCACAGACAATTAGTTCAGTATGTAATGCGGACTTCAACAATTCAGCCAGCGATTAAACTTCCACAGCTGACCCCTCACCAGGGGAACACAAATAAAATTACACCACAGAACATCCAGTCCTGCCTAGGTAAAGTTCCAGCTAAACGGGAACAGATACCATTCTGGTTGGCACAGAAAATTACCCAAATAGAGGCGGTGTTTCCTGACACCACCCCGCTGGAAAAACACAGGATTCTGACTATATGTCTCCCAATGGGAATCGCACCACACATTGAGGACTGTGACACTTGGGGTACAGACTTTGCTTCCATCTACACAAAAACGCACGGTGTTCCATCCATTTCGGTAATACCAGATGTGCTAAAACAAATTCAAGATGAATACGGTCCAGAACCTGCTTTAACTCTTGGTATGAAATTACTAAAAGACTTCAAGCAGGTCTCGGCTATATTATTAGCCAACATAAAAGGTGAAGCAGCAAACGTGGCGATCCGCCAGAGGTTAAAAGAGACAGATATAGCAGACCAACCAGCTGAAATTGCCAGAATCATAGAAAAATCCTATGAAGAACTAGGCAGAGATAGTCTAGGTGGAATACCAGTAAAACCGCAACTGACTACAAGTCCAGAAAAAATATCTTTTAATAATAATAATTCACCAAAAAAGAACTGGGATGGAAACAAACAATCCAATCCTAAAGAAAAGAAATTCCAGTCCCGAGGAAGGTCTCCTAGGCGAAGAGAGAAATCTCCAAACCTAAGACAGAGGTCACCGCAGAGTGACCCCTCGGGGAATAGATATAACCTTAGAAATAGGGATAATATTTAAAAAACTGATAGATATCAAGACATTGATACACGTCCCTCTCAATCTTTTCAGACTTCCTCGCAGAAATCGGAAAGAAGAGGACGATCAGAAGAGCACGCCAAGTCCAAAGACAAGGAACCTGCTCAGCTAAAAAAGAAATTACAATTTCCAAAAAAGAAGGTAGCCAGTATCAAGGTAGTTAACAATGCCGAGAATACTGAGGACACAACTGAAAAACGGAGAGTGGGCTCAGACAATGCTAGACAGCGCAGCAGAGGTGAGCATAGCTCGCAAAGTCCTTATGAATCATCTGGAGACAGTGGACACGAATGAATACCTTCAAGTGGAAACTGCAGACACCAGAGTTAGCAAGCCCCACAAGATATACGAGATAACATTACGTATAGAGGGAGATAAGACTAGGAAAATAAGGGGACTATTTTGGGATAATCTCTCCAAGGGCTATGATATCCTTCTAGCTGAAAAAGACTGGCCACCAGAGTTTGTCAGGGAGTGCCCTCATGGCGAAGAAGTAATTATGCCGGCCTTCTCGAATCAAATACCGATTCATAAAAAATATACACTTGCTAGAAAGTGGGCAGTGGCCTTAGCACCTGCTTTATATAAAAATCATGTAGGATGGGATGAGGATTCTCCTCCTCACAAAATCCAGTTAAAATCACAACCTACTGCACAAAGGCAGTACCCAATTAAGCAAGAAGCTAAAAAACAAGTAAATGAAATACTAGATCAGCTAGAATACCAGGGGGTGATTGAAACTTGCACCTCACAAATGAACAACCCTTTGTTTCCGGTCTCAAAACCAGACAATTCATATCGTCTAGTTTTGGATTACCGACACCTTAACACATGTTGCAAAACCTTTGCAGTGCAAAACTCACATAGTGCTGCACTAATGAATAACATAGTGCGCAAAAAATACAAAACAACCTTGGACATCTCCAATGGATTCTTTTGTCAAAACATAGCACCAGAGAGCAGATATTTAACTGCATTCTCAGTAAATGGCACTCAAAAACAATTCTGTCGGTTAGCCCAGGGGTACAAGAACAGCCCGGGGGTATTCTCAGCGAGAGTAACAGAATTACTACAACTATATGATGATGAGGCATTATCTTATGTCGATGACATTTACTTAACAGATGATGACTTGGAGACTCACTTGAAAAGAGTGAACACCATAATACTTGGGTTCGCTGCAGAGGGTTACAAATTCAACTTCAAAAAGTCCAGAATTGCCCATCTGACGGTCCTATTCTTAGGATATTAATTAATTATGTGCTTATATAGCGCTGGAATCACTCCCGAAGGGGTACCTCCGCGCTTCGACCACTGCGAAACCCTTCCTGGCTTCCCTGAGAGATGGTCCCTTAATGGGTATCTCCAGGGTGAGACCAGGCATCCCCGGCGGTCTGGTGGGGCCGTTAGTGAAGATGAGGCAAGCTAGTGCCCAGAGTTGCCGAGTGTGATCGCTGATCAGAGTGGGCACCGAGGCGAGAGAATTATCGAGTCTGCTGACCCTGGTCCAGAAACCTGCCGCGTCGGGAATCGAACCCTGGTCCCGGGCCGTCCTCTGCTCTCGGGTCTGCCGCCTCTAACCAGTGAGCCACACTACTCCACTATGAGTTATCAAGTGAAGGCAAAAGCCTGGCTGACAATTTCCTAGAGAAATGTGCCGTAATCCAAGCTCCTAAAACACTAAAAAACCTACAGTCGATTCTAGGTTTCCTAAATTTCGGAAGAACATACATTGCAAATTACGCAGAAAGGGTCAAACACCTTTATGATCTAATTAAACCAGACTTTAAAAGATCCAATTGGACTCAAACACACACAGAAATTTTGAGATCCTTACAAACAGACATGCTAATTAAAACAAAATTAGAAACACGTGATAACACACGCAACCTTGTGATCCGAGTCATCCCAGGGAGATGCGGATTTACATACCTGACCTCTAATGAGGGAGAAAAGGTACCAATTGCATTTAAATCACACATGTACACAGAAGCTGAACAGAAATTCAGTAATACAGAAAAAATCATTCGTGCAGTTCAAACCGCAATAGCTAGAGAAAAAGACATAGCTGACGGTAGACATATCACAGTCAGAACAGCAGAATCAGCCTTTGAGGCACTAACAACACCATGTAATTTACCAACAACAACATTGAATCCGGAATGGATACAATGGGTGAATTCAATCACAACGGACAAAGTATACTACTACTTTGATCCAGAACTAGAAGAATTAAAAAATCTAAAATATGAAAAGACGTATCCTCTGCCAATCGACATTCTGCCTCTACGACATTACGCCTGTGTAATCTATACAGACGGACATGCTCAACCCTCCGTTTGGGGAGAACAAGCATACAACCCCACATGTGAGATTACAAAAGAAGTGTGGCGCGGAGGTATATTAAAACCTCTATTAACAAAATCACACTCAGTAGAAACTAATTCAGAACAACAAACTGAAATAATCGCATTGAAAATGGCGCTAGATAATGCGGATCGCGAATTCCCGACACTTATAGTGTCAGATTCATATTACTGTGTCAAAGCATATAACAAGGATTGGCAGACATGGATTCAGAACGGTTACAAAGATGACACAGATGCACCAATAAAGCAGAAAATGCTCTGGGAACAAGTAGCTCTTCTGAAAAAAGAACTACCAAAGACTCACGTGACTCACTCACTGAGTCATCAACGTGATGGCGTTCACGTTGTAGGGAATTCATTGGCTGAAACAGCCGCAGCGGCAGCCACTAAATCGGCTCCCGTAGTTCGAAAAAAGCGTACATTAAAATACATTGACGGTGAAACATTGCTGGCGGTGAAAACGTCATCAAAAGGCGACTGCTCAGCGTTACCGATCAACTATCCACTCAATTACACATACATAATCGATGCAAACTCCGTCCCTTTTGCTCGAATCCCTGGAGTGGGGGATAGAGTGATTCCAAACATGGACAGGAGAAGCTTGTTAATCGCAGACGCACATATGGGTGAGGGTCTTGGACACCTCAAACTAAAAGATTCTCTGGAAGATTTACAATCCCGGTACTGGTGGCCAGGCATGAGCCTACATCATACCATGTTTGTAAAAAACTGCCCAAACTGCAACAGAAATCGCAGTGGGGACAGAAAAAATATAATACGGTGGAATCTGACTGCAGATAACATCACCAGTAAAAAGAATGGCTTGCGATTAACATATACAGGCTAGTTTCCACTTACAATGTAGATCCACAGCACTCGGCTGACGTCCGGACTATTATACAAGATTTGCGAGTCTAAATGGCATATACGCTAAGAGCATGCTACGTTCGACCATTGTTTTCACTCAGGCAATCCAGCCTGGGGGGGAAACATGGCCAAATGAGCACAGCCCAGCGGGAATCTTCTCACTTCCTTCCTGAGGGTACTGGATGGTGTAAAGAAAAAACCAAGGCAGAAAGCAATCTATAATGGAAAGGATATTAGGTTCGGGAGCTGGGTGGGTCAAACATCTAATAAGTGTCCAACGTAGTCTAAATAACTTGCCAAGAAATTCTCTGAAGGGATTCAGTCCGTACGAATTATTATTCGGAACTAGGATGTTGATCTCTGACCTTGATAGTCAGACTTCAGTGGTAATAGAAAAAAACCTTTGATGTCAAAGACCGTTTGGCTATTTTGCAGGACTTAAACAAAACAAGAAAAGACCTGAGCAACATACAGTTGAAACAACAGCCAACAACCACTGAAGAATCACCACCTGTCCCAGCAAGACCTGTCTGGATTCCAAAAGTCGGGGATCTAGTCAGGGAGAAGATCGCGGTAAAGAAGGAATTTGGGCCTTCTTACAGAAAAGCAGTTCCTGTCTTGTCTGTCAACGGGACAAGATCAGTTGTACTACCGCCACTTGCTGGAAAAAAGGAGAACCGAGTTGTATCCATCGACCTGGTAAAACCACAACATGTGGCCGATAACAAACAGTAGGCCAAGTGGACTCCCAATAAGTAGCAGAACACCAAGGTTTGCTACCAGTACAGAGGTCCTAACAAAGAGGCTCATCACATTCGAAACGCCTACAGAAGAACAACAAGGACTATGCAACACTGCAATAGAACTAAGACCTCTGAAAACCCAAATAAAAACATTTAGCAGAGACACACCAATCTACAATGAAGTACCAAGTGACAATGCAAGAAACAAAAATCCTGAAGCAATTGGAACAATTGACAGAACTGCATCCGGTTACTTCATCAACTTCGATGATTCCTCTGAAAGCCTGAGTGAATGAAAGACACAGCCATCATCAAAATCCTTTAGAGACAAAGCGAAGGAACTTTTGAAACAACTGAAAGAAACATATCTGGTTTCTCCATGGATTGAATTTTGGGTGGGTTTTGGTGCATTTATCCTCATACTTTGGCTCATCATGGTATTTACTTTGGGACGCTTCATTGAGGGAAAATATGCTAAAATGGACACAGCAAGTCAGAACATCAACTTGGTCCTCAAACCACACACATCTTCACACGTCGAGAAAAGAGAACTTTCTTCAGCCAACTTCACAGCCAATCCGATACCTGGTGGGGTAGCCTGGGACAACACTGACTATGAAATTTATGGTCCAGTCGAGATCCTGAAATATCCACACCAAATCAAGATCTCCTTGAGTGACTTTGCAAAACCAAACTCATTTGCGGATGATTGGGACTTCGAAAGTATTAACAACATGATGTCTGACTTAGTAATGTCTGCTAAATTTACAAAACATGATTATTTGCAAGGTTCTACAAATTATGATAGTATGTATTGCTATAACCATTATGGTAACCATTTTTTGCATAAATCTGCACAACCTAGAAATGTTTTAAATTATAATCAATGGGAACATTGTGCTACACCTCCAAAAGGGAGCTCTAGAACCGTTTGACAAATATTCATATTTTTCAGGTTTTAACATAAGTAATGTTGAAACATTTTATTTTAAATTGTCAAACAAGACAGGGATGAAAACCATGATAACCAACACAAAATTGATATATTCAGATTCATTCTTTGAAAAAATGAATACTTTTGGATTTGATTATTGGGACAAAAATGTTGATTTGAAAAGTGTTTGGGGTACAAAAGAATGGCAAGTACAGGGTTTAGAAGCTTTGTTTAGAGCCTGCATGATCCCAGAACAAATGATATTTTTAAATGACACTGTTCAACAAACCACCTGTCTTGGCTTAGCCAAAATCAAAGATTTAAATAATCCGTCTATTCCAAAGCCAACAATGTTTAGCAATAGCTCTGATACAGATGAAGAGATAGACGTAAACCATATATTAAACCAAAACAGAACACATCCTGATTGGAAACAATGGCTGATCTGGCCCACAGATACAAATCACTGTCAAGATAGATTCCTGAATAAAACACAGGGTTTTAAAATGACCAGGCCAGACCCTAGATATCCCCAAAGACATCACCCAGGGATAATAACAACCTACAGTGTGGGCAAATTATGCCTTCAATGGCTACAGACTTCCACACTGCCTGAAATTAAGCAACACCTAACTTTACTTACTGATGGTGCTGACTTGCGTGATTTCATACTGGGACCACGCAAACAGCGTCAAAAGCGTTTCATAGCAGCCTCTGTATATGCAGCATACAATGAGGCCTGGAAGGTTACTCAAATTGAGACAGCAGAAAGAATACGGGAAATTGACCGTATCAATTTGGAAAAATCACTTTCTGTAGTGGACAATGGGTTAATGACTCTGTCCTCCAGAATTTTTTCATTGGACAGCATTGTGTCTTCAGCAATCGATATATTATCGCAAGACTTACTGTTATTACAACATGGTCAGTCACAATTGCGTTCCATTGTACAGCTTGGCTGGACGTTACAAAATCTGCGTTCAGGCTATGTGCCTTGGCGTTTAATCAACACAACGTCACTATTCCAAATCTTTAACCTTACTGATAGACAAATCGGTATGGCGCAAAAGGGTGCTGATTATACAATCTTGAGCATTGAAAAACTAGAAAGATTACCAATGACAATGTCAGAACGACCTGTCAGTGAATGGATAATCCACGGAATCATAAATATTCCAATCTCAACCTTCAGGTTTCAATACTGCCAAAAATATATACAGGCTGGCATGTACGAGAAATTGGGAAAGGGGTACCTTAAAACAACTTGGAACCTGCCCTATTCACATGCATGTGTCAGTAATAAAGGACAGAAAGTGTTTCTTAGTGGCAACAATTGTGCTATGTCACTAAGCGGCACGCTTCTGTGTAACGGAATTAGTTTGCATGGAGCCTGTGAAGGGAATTCATACAACCTTTCATGTCACCAGCAAGGCACACCTGCAACTGAAATAGAACCATTCTTTCAAAGACTCTATAATGGGAGTTACATTCTTATTGTAGACCGCAGATGTTGTAGTCTTATGCCCGGGACTCCTTATCTAGTAACTACAACGGCGAAGGTCAAGTGCTGTGGACGTTCTTTGTTCCCCAGCTCCTTTCCAGACAGGGAGGCAAGGGCATGGCCCAGTTTGAAAATTACTTCTATTCGAATAGATACTTTAAGCAGAATGAAAACAGTGCTTCTTCAGACGCCTACAAGGCTCACGTCATCAAAAGAAACGTATGATCTACAAGTCGCAAGGACGACTGCAGAGATACATACATTATTATCAACTAATTCCCCCGTACATTTCGCGGAAATCCTAAGCGAAATCTTAAATATTTCTGATACCACTGGGGTCTCAAAGGTATTTAAGACAGTATTTTCGATGGCATTAACACCATTCAAAGCCATACTGGGTATTTTTCCAGATTTCGTCCATTCGATTTTTGGCGGACTTCCCCTGATCCTGGGACTAATTGCAGGAATCCTATTCCTAGTCCTTATTTTTCGTTATGGCAACCCATGTCACAGATCAAACTCTCGCGACAATGGAAGATACGATCCTAGCCATTGGATACCGGGACCGGATATCAAAAATCCTGGGACTCTCCCGGCTTAGAGACCTAAACATGACTTGGTTTCTATCATTTCGACCAATGTGGCAAAGGTGTGTTTTACCTGTACTAAGGTGTCTGCTATGCGGAGAAGAATGCGTGTTAGACACCTGTCTGACGCTACAATCGGATGCGCCAGTGGATGCAGATACACTGTTGGTTCCTACCAAGGTTCACGCTTTGTGCTGCCCTCAAAGCCTGCCAATCCTGATGACGGCATTCCTGGAATATTCACCACTACGATTGAAGAGTAGTGAAGTTCAAGATGAAAGCAGCATCGAACAGGTACGACCTTCTGTCAGCAATGCAATTCAGAATGTCAATGGAGACAATCATGCGCACGAATGCATGGTTACACCTATTTCCGACTTAGTGGAACTTTCCCATGAAGCTGTTGACAGTTTTTTCGAAAGCCTGAATGATATGATGTTCTCTCCAGAACAGAAATAGAGACTTTTGAGTAAACTCGCACACGGCGTTCCCTGAATTCGGCCTTCAACTTTAAAAATGAAGTCACATGAACAATTTAACTCCAGCTCACGGACAGCAATTTTTTCAGCATGCCCCTTAAAATATTTTTCTACATATTTTTTTCCCGGGACACTGATCTTCTGCTTAAAGTAAGAAACTATTCCTAGAGAACTAAAATTTCTATTTTTAGATACTTTATAGACTTTAGCTGCTCGCTGGGATGTTCACAAATATTTGATTATGTGATGAAATGGTCTCGGACTTCCTTTCTGTATAGCCATATTAAGAGCCATTTCATGTGTATTTCTCATATACCAATAAGCAATAATGCATAAAAATGCGTGTTTACTTTTGCATTTAATTCATAGCTTAAGTGCATACAATATATATGACTGCAATTTTTCAGTATATTTGAAAATTTCAAAATGCATTTATGTATTTTGGGGTGGTAAGGTATACACTATACTCTATAGTATGTTGTACTATGTTATACTATGCATAGATTAGTAGATATGACCATAGTTAGCGTGGAGTGGGTGTCGTGTATTTCTATAGGTTCTGAATCAGTCCCCCTATTCCTGACCTATTCTGGTTAAACTAACTATCAAGTTAACTAACAGTCAGCCCATGAGGCATGAAAACCCCCATGATGCAGATACCGTTATCTGACGCAGTCACACTACGGCACAGGAACGTGTTATCTGATTAGGTCATAACGCTTGAGATCTAATTAGACAAGCGACATTCCTCCAGCCCCTGATAAGGCATACAACGTTCTCATAACAAATCAAACCAATGACAACCTGGATAATCCGTGCGGCCATTGTTTTGATTTCACAGAGAACTTTAGTAAAGAATGTGCTAACGAGCAAGTCGTATGACATCTTTATTGACGTATCTATGTCCATCCTTACGTCAATCTCGGCACCTTTAAGGTATAAATATTGCCGACCTTGCCCTATGCAAACACACGCGTGGTGACAAGATGGAGCAGCCATACTTGCCGAAGCCGAGAGCAGAAGCAGACCCCGCTGGCAGCAGCCCCGCCTTCCTGACGCGCTGAGAGACGTGCTGCTATCTCAAGCCGAGAGAACCAGCACCGGCGCTTTCGGGCAGCCCTCGCAGGCAGCCTGGAATATCGAGAGCAGAGAAAGAGATACCATTCCTCATTCATCCTAAATTCCAGGTACAGAACTGAATAACCCCTCACAGAGAATTCTTTAGTTATTCACTTGGCAAAAACAAACTTAACTTAAACTGTAACTTTCTATTCCCGCCCACGCATTAGACTTAGGTCAGGTACACGGGGTAGGCGTATTTAGAAACACCAGTTGAGTACGTTTAGTCAAATGTATATGTGTATGTAAATATATTTTAATCATTTTAAACATCATATGGCTCAGAAACCATATCAATGTTTTTACAGTATTATTTTATACTATTGCTTTTAATGTATGCACTTTACTTAACTATAAGTATTGCAATAATATCGATCCATTTCTCATGTATGAGAAAAGAGACTGATCAATAAATGACACCTTTTTATTGAACACGCCCGTCTCTTCCTTTTCTCTACATTCTGATGAGACTAAGAATGCACGTACTGACTGAGTAAAATAATTGCCTTGTGCTCACACGACTCTCGAGATTGACTCTTGATTAGGGGAGAGCAAAGTTGTCATGTTCTATGGTTGTCAGAAACTAAATCCCTTCTTGTCTAATCAGGGGAGTTAATTCCTTCCTTGAACATTCGAGAAAGTTTCTAGCGAACTCTGAGCTTAGCTGGCAAACCCAAAAATTAAGTCTAGTATTGACAGTAGTAGACCTAGTTAACGTCTGGCCTAGGCCTTTACTGCTGTAGGTACTATTCCAATGCGCAGAGCCTATTGGGAAAATAGGAGCTACACTACAAGTTCTTTAATTGAATCAGCCAAACAGGCACTGCACGACAACCCAACCGATCAGGATCTCAGTCGAGGACCGGCGCCACCTGGAAGGTCGGGTCAGAAGGAAAGGAAGAAACACCGTGGGTGGCAAGACTCGGGTCACTCAGTGGCCGCGTACGCGTCCATGGCGAGTTTCCAATCCTTCGTCGCGACCTCTCCTTCGGGCATCCGAGTCGCCGATGAGTCCCTTCGTGGTCGCCAATTTGTGGTATTGGGTTTCGTCAGGTCTACATACTCTGTGAAAACTCTCAAACACCATAGAATAGAAGTTGGCACGGAAACTGGAAATGCAAAAGACAAGTTTATTAAGACCCCATGGGGTGGTGGTACATTCCTACAGCACCCTTCAGTAATGCAAGAAGTATCACACCGAACATCGGTGCGCGACCTCTTTTATACAAGTTTAACAGTAATAAAAAATAGGCGGTATACTCTTTTCACAGTTTAGGTACATATAAGGGCATTTTTGGAACACAGCCAACATGTGGGAGGAGTTTAGTACCACTGGTCAGTTGTAGAGAACATTCCTGAGAGGTGACCACTCATTAACCCGAATGCTCGAATACGCATGCGTGAGCTTGACCAGTGCTAAAAATAGCCTGTTGCCGGGCAGGATAAATGGTCATGGGTACAGAGGAAGGACAAAAGGGCATGCTGACCACGAGGTCGCATGTTCATACAAAATGGAAGCCAGGAAATACAAAATGGCCTCCGCACGTTTGGTCAAGTTAACAATGGAAGTTCGTGTAGCTGAGCTGAATGCTAACTCAGTTGCTGCAGAATTACGACACCATGTCCACATGGAGGGATGGCGGTGGGGGGGTGAGAGAGACCAGCACTACAACTCCCAACAGGCCCCCATGTCCACAGGGAGGGATGGCGGTGGGTGGGGGGTGTGAGAGAGGTGTGTGGGGTGTGTGGGAGACCAGCACTACAACTCCCAACAGGCCTCCATGTCCACATGGAGGGATGGCGGTGGGTGGGGGGTGTGAGAGAGGTGTGTGGGGTGTGTGGGAGACCAGCACTACAACTCCCAACAGGCTCCCATGTCCACAGGGAGGGATGGCGGTGTGTGGGAGACCAGAACTACAACTCCCAACAGGCCCCCATGTCCACATGGAGGGATGGCGGTGGGGGGGTGAGAGAGACCAGCACTGCAACTGCCAACAGGCCCCCATGTCCACAGGGAGGGTGGCGGTGGGGTGGGGGGTGTGAGAGAGGTGTGTGGGGTGTGTGGGAGACCAGAACTACAACTCCCAACAGGCCCCCATGTCCACAGGGAGGGATGGCGGTGTGTGGGGTGTGTGGGAGACCAGCACTACAACTCCCAACAGGCCCCCATGTCCACAGGGAGGGATGGCGGTGGGGGGGGTGAGAGAGACCAGCACTACAACTCCCAACAGGCCCCCATGTCCACAGGGAGGGGTGGCGGTGGGGGTGTGTGTGTGAGAGAGGTAATTGATTAGTAATGTTGTTACCAAAACCATGTCATGGCCACAGCATTGATCATGATAATCTTGTCCCTCAGGTGATCACAACTTGACTGGCGCATGCACCAACCGCCCCCCTCACAGCACGGACTCTCTGGGGACGAGCCCATTGCCAGCTCAGACGCAGAGGACGAAGCGGGACCAAGCAGACTTCCAGGGCTATCAGGCTCACAGGACATCACTGCCTCCACCACCACGGCCTGTGTCACCACACCATCACCTGCCATAGTGAGCTGTGCAGCCACCACCACCACCACCACCACCACCACTCCTGCCTGTGCCACTCTGCCTGACCCATCAGCCGATGATGGGCCATCTACATCCCAGGCAAGCAGGGAGAGTGGACGTGAGAGGACACAGGTGAGGGCACACCACACAACCAGGAGTGCAGTTGTCCGGCGAGGTGGTGAAGGACACCCACCCCATCCAGCCGCCGAAACCCTGGAAGCCATTGCAAGAGTCAATGCCTCCTATCAGCGGGTGCAGGAACAGTCTGACCGGGCCCACCAAGACTCACAGGAGAACAGCAATCTGTTGCGGTCCATAGATACGTGCATAGGGCAAATTGTGGACATCATGGGCCAAGCAACTGCTCTGTGGAGGGACTGGCTATCCCGCGCACCACCCCCTCACCCTAGTGCCCAGCGGGAGCGCTCCCCAACACCACCCCCACCCACACCTGAGCCCATGGACATGAGGTGGCCCCTGACCAACCTGCCCCCACAGCTGTCTCCGCTCCAGCTCCAAGACGGAGGGGCCGTCCGAGGCTGGATGCAGGTGAGAACAGTGGTGTTGCCCCATCTACCCACTCTGAGAGGGGGTGCCAATGACTTCACCCTTGTCTGAGCCTGCCATTCACCCTGAAAACTATCCTGTCCCACAATGCCAACCATTGCCACACGTCTGTTGGACTAGCTGGACATCACACATTGTGGTGTCCCCACGGTGATTTCATCTGCCATGACCTTCAACTCTCACTCCCCCACCAACACTTCTTTGTAAATATGCACCAACAACAATCCTCAACCTGTAAATAAACATCACGTTGACACTCAATGATGTGTTGCCTCCATGTTTTATTCACATGAATGTCTTAGAATCTAACGTTACCAGGTGCAGGGATCAATGTTGTTGAGAATCATGCCTCTGTGGGAGTGACCTAGGGATAATGAGAGAACAACAAACACAGGTCAGGAAAGAGATTCACACCCATCACAACACACTGTACAGCAACATCCCACAAACCACACTCATCACCAATTAAGTGGATCACAGGACACACATCAGGGAGCATACCATGTACCCCATCTAACACACACATTTGCAAACAGAACATACCAGAACAGGCTGCATAGACACACCACATCCACACTCCACCACCAAACATACATCACGCATTGTCTGGCTGTACAAGCGGTAGTTACTCACATTCAAGGGAAATAGCGATCAATGAGCTGACGCCTCTGGTCCACACCTTCTTCCTCACCACTATCCTCATCAGTCGACATGGGTGGGATGGGAGGCCGAGCAACCTGTTGGTCTTCAGGGTGCATGATCAGTTCTATGTTATTGCGCAAGGCCAGGTTGTGGAGCATGCAGCAGGCAATCACGATTTTGCATACTTTGCCTGGTGAGTATGGCAGTGCCCCTCAGGTTTTATCCAGGCAGCAAAACCTAGACTTCAGCAGCCCAAATGTACGTTCTATCACTCAACGTGTCCTCCCATGGGCATCATTATAACGCAATTCACCAGGGGTAGTAGGATTCCTGATGGGGCTCAGCAGCTGAGGAAAATTGAATTTTGCCTTGTCATATGTGCCTACGTGTTCCCCATCCTATGTTATATGTGCATGATCGATATGCATATATCCCCCTATGATCGATTAAAAACGCAATTATAGTTGTGTCCAACTCTAGTATGCCAGTTTCCAGTTCTCGTGAAAGCAACGAGTATTAGGCCTATGTTGCCACGTTTTATATTGTGCACGTTAATTCATTGAATTGTCCCCGTTTCTAGGCCTCGAAAGGGCCCGGACACCAGATTCAAGCTCCAGTCTCCTGAACCCACTCCGAGGAGCGATGCAGCCCCCACCTGCATCCCTGACCCTTCACTTACTTCCTAGCCCCATCCGATTATCACAGAAACACACATCTAGTACACGTTAGACATAGAAGGGAGACTGAGTCCCCAATTGTCGATCAAACTGAAACTGCCTTAGAACAATATCAAGACTTCAATAAAGGTTTCTTCTTCTGCATAGGTCCTGTCCAGAATAGTAAGTTAATACGTAGGCTAACTAGAACCCTTGAAGCAGTAGTGAATGAGACTACTTCCGCTCTAGGTAACTTAACTGAAGAACAATCTGCTATGAGATTTGTTGTGCTCCAAAATCGTCTCGTCCTTGACGTCATACTGGCCGATAGGGGAGGAGCTTGTAGAGTCATCGGATCTAGTTGCTGCATTTTCATTCCTAATAACGCACCGTCTGTTTATTCAGCTATAACCAGACTTCATAAAATTGCCCATCAGTTACACCAGAATCCAGGCACTTGGACATGGTCCGGTTGGCTCTGGAGTATAATATCTGCCTGGGGATGGAAAGTATTGTCATTCCTGGGTATAGCAGTAATGATTATATTCAGTTGCTGTCTCTGTTTACAATGTGGCCCTGCGATTTGCGGCTTGTGTGCTACCTCTTGTATTCCTAGTCCTAAGTCCCGTTCCAAGAAAATTCGAGACGAGCAAATGATGCTATATGAACAGATAGATGGTATCATGAATATTGATGTTTCCTGATGGAAACGTAGGGCACAAGGAGGGAATGAGGAAAATTGAATTTTGCCTTGTCATATGTGCCTACGTGTTCCCCATCCTATGTTATATGTGCATGATCGATATGCATATATCCCCCTATGATCGATTAAAAACGCAATTATAGTTGTGTCCAACTCTAGTATGCCAGTTTCCAGTTCTCGTGAAAGCAACGAGTATTAGGCCTATGTTGCCACGTTTTATATTGTGCACGTTAATTCATTGAATTGTCCCCGTTTCTAGGCCTCGAAAGGGCCCGGACACCAGATTCAAGCTCCAGTCTCCTGAACCCACTCCGAGGAGCGATGCAGCCCCCACCTGCATCCCTGACCCTTCACTTACTTCCTGCCGCGCAGCGCGGTGCCCGGCCTGGCTCTGCCTGCCTGTCTGCCAAGAATATGTTATGCCTCCAGTTATCAGTTCAGCTCTCCGTCTTCACATTCCTAAGCTAGCAAACCGCATAAACAGCTTCAGCTATAGTCTAGTCTTTCTGTCTCCATGCAAGTGAATTACTGTATTAATATTCATGGAAGATTCATAGCACACGCAATACATGTAGAATATATGCATGTACCAGCCTTAGTATCAAGTAGCCTTTGCCCTGATAACTTTTAGATTCTATCAACATGTACTCCAAACACCAGATACCAGATATGCTATAGGTACATGTCGTCCTGACACCGCAGACTTTAGTCTCCTCCTCTAGTGCAGAAGTCATAGCCCCCAGTTCTCCCTAGTCACACGTCATTGTCCGTTTGCGCGCACCACTAGGTTAAAGGTTCCAGCCGCTCAGGTAGCCCCCTCCATGTATCCACCCACTTCATGACACTTCTGTGACGTTCTCATCACATGTCTACGTGCACGCCCTGTGCACGCCTTCTTTTCACGCCCATGTGTTCTTATCTTACGCTTGTCACTTGTTACGCCTACTGTATGTAATGTAATTGTGATGTTTTACTATATATACCTTGTACTGTTAATGAGACGTTGCAGCTGCCTTCTATGCCATTCTATTTCAGGCTGTTCCGATCCTGTCCCTCCCCTTGTGCCTGATTAAAGCCTGTTAGACTCAGATAACCCGGATCCTGCCTCTTATTTATTGAGCTATCTGTTATTATTAATGTATTCAAAAATAGTACCGGTAATTAATTATTTATTTACCACATAAATGGCGCCCGAATAGGGACGAGCCCCTTCCCCACGCGCCGGCGATGTAACGCAGGCCCCCTGACCCTTCTACAGCCGTGACGGAACCCTATGCGCACGTGTAGATATTTCTGCTTCAAGTCTCCCTCAGGCCCACGGAGGAGACGGAAACTGCGGTCCGACATCCAGACGAGGCGGTGAGGAATGCGGTTCGTCCCGACCAGAGCCCAAGCCGAGAGAGCAAGGTCCGAGGTATCCGGAGGCCCACCTGTTTCTGAAGTCCGAAGTTCGTAGTAACCAGACGTCGTAGCAGTCCAGTCCAGTCCGAGGCCTTCAGTTTCTGCTTCCCGGTGAGTACCGTTGCGGGGGAAGTATCTAGACAGGTTCATTAGTTTGTTCCTGGTCCGATGGGTTTGGGTACACAGATCCAGTCCGAAGTATTCACCTAGGTGGATACGGTATGACGTGTCTCTTTATGAGACCGGTATGTTCTGTACTGTTTTAGCAGTGCATCCAGTAATTCTAGTAAGTCCGTTCTCGAGAAACTCAAGTGTTATGTTTTCAGTGTATCAGGTAGTATTCTGTTTGAACTGTTATTAATGTATTTCTATGTCGTGGTATGAGTGATTTGTTTGCCATTTCATTACTGTGATTATTGTGTATTGTGTTCGCAAGTACAACTCAGACATGCCTCTGTTTTCGAAGTTACGTCAGATAAAAACTAGAAAAGGGTTACTCGAAGAAGCAGTTCCTGTCCCTCCTAGGGACAGTCCTGGACATTTCATGTATCACAAGCATGGCTTAGATGCCATATTATATCTAGACTTATGGGCGGAGTACACAAAGGATCTTGAAGAGAAATATAGATGGCCTGTATCAGGTACATGGGATGCCGAGTGCATCATGCGAGTAGAAGAAGCATTATGGAAAAAGAAAGCCAGACAATCCCAGAAAGATGCCATCGAGTTATGGCGCAAAGAATCTCATAGAAGAACCGAAAAAGAATTCAGAAAAGCAGAATTAAGTAGGGAATCCTCAGAAAAAGCCCAAGAAAGGGAATTAATCGAAGAAGGTGAACGAGTTAGAGCAGAACAGTCAGACAGACAGAGAAATGCCCTTATTAAAGGTATGTATCCTCTTCTTGCCGAGGGCTTGCCGAAGGCAACCCCGGAAGCACCCTGTAATTTACCGCCACCATTGGTCCCGATTAAGCTACGTCATAAACCGACCGCAGCTGAAATTTTTCTTTCGTCCTACTTGGACGACACAGTCCCAGCATATGCAAATCGTATTCCGCCCGCTCACCCTCAGCATCCTGTAAATAATGTAATTCCTGTTCCTCCAGCCACTGGTCCCGGGGACCAAGTTAATGTGCCAGTACCCCCGGACCAGCCCACATTAAATGTACCCGGTTTGCCAGTCACTTTACCAGCACGTACAGTATTAACTGACGATTCTAGTTCAGGAGCAGCGGGGGGAGGTGCTCCTATCACCCCGCCTCAAGTAAGACGACTGACGCCGCGAGAAGCAGCGTTACAGCGTACGCCAAAAGTGGCTACATACACAGACCTCAAGCGACTTCTTACTGACTGTATATATGATCCAGTTCCAGGCGAAGATCACATGGTATTATATTCAGTACGTTTAAGACGGGTTGCCAACTTTTTGGTCACCCTGCCCGACATGAAGGAACATCTAGACAGAATATATTGTTTTGTCCGTACAGGGGAGAATCCAGGAAGTATTCACGAAGCTATGGCACACAGAAAAGCCGAGATTCAAAATATGATTTTACAGTTCTTGATTAACTGTTTAATAAGGGAGCAAGATTATCCTGATAAAGACAAAGACGAGATGAAAGGCCTGATCAGGTGGAGTGACAATATAGCCGAGGGAAAACACAAGACACAAGGTAGTGTAGAAAGTATGTACAAGAAAATTCGTAAGGAAATTATAAGTATACACCAGAAAGAGGAAGCAAAAAGAGGAACCGAGAAAATTAATGACTCTTCTAGTGAAGAGGTAGACAGCGAGAATCCCTCCAGAATAGCGTACGTAGGTAGAACCAGATTTTCCGACAGACATTCACGTCTAGATTACAAGAAAGTTTTTCCTCCTCCAGTACCAGAACAGTGTTGTCTTGAACAAGTATTCCAGGCCACCGATCAAATTCTAAAATCACGAATAGGTTATAGCGAGCTTATTACAATGCATGAACAAGAACTAGCCCGATCAGCAGTCCGATGGACTAGTGATTCTACCACGTTTCCAGATGAAATCGTGGCCCAAACGTTTCTGAAACTGCCCCCAGACGAGCAGCGTCTGGTGGGTACGTATATGATCCAGCACCTCATTACACTGTATGAGGATCAGCGTTCTGATCCAGGTCCTTTACATGATGTACTGAACGAGTTACTCCTAAACAGATGGAAAGGTCTAGGTACTGACTTAATTAATATCATATTAGAACAGCGCCACAAATACAGAACGTTCCTGAATCCACATTTTGTTCCTGTCCCACCCCCAGAAAGAAAATCATTCTATATAGACAGACAGAATCCGTTGCGAGAAGTACATCCAGTTAAGGGAGAGGGGGGTGATCTAGAACGAGTATTTGTTTACACCCCTATCACGAAAATAGAACTTCTTGAAATGAAAAAGTTAATACCCTGTCACGATAAAGATCCAGCAGGGTTCCACCGTGAATTAAAGGACATGCTCCGTATGGGAGAATACACGTATCCTGATATCATTAAAATGTTAAAGGTCCTGTTGCCTGCGGGCATATATGAAAAACTCAAAGAAAAAGAATGGGAGGTGGGAGAGAAAAAGATAGATTGGACCGCCTTAGAGACTGAAGATAACACACGAGTTCCAGGTACCGGTCTTGGGGAAAAAGCTAAAGCTTTGCCCGAATTGTTAATACAAGTCTTGCCAAGATTACTAGCTACGAAAAAGGAAGACTGGGATGCCATCTCAGCCTGTAAACAGAAACAAGATGAAGACACTAGTGATTTTTATTCTAGATTTGAGAAATGTTTCATTATTAATAGTGGTCTGAAAACAAGTAGTGAATCGTATCCACATCTTTTTGTTACCAAACTAGTTGAGAATTCAAGTCCACAAGTAAAAAATCGAGTACTGAAAGTCGAAAGTACCTGGCAAGCTAATACTCCGTCACAAATGCTCCAGATGCTCCAGTATCACCAGAACAGAATCAGGGAGGAGCAGGAACATGAAAGGAGACGTATGAAAGACACGAAAATGAAAGTGCTAGTTGCACAATCTGTTCCGCAAGACAGTCAGAAGAGGGGTCCGAATCAAACTAGTCATCCTGCAGCTCCCGTTAAGGGGACATGCAATTACTGTAAACAGCCAGGTCATTATATAAATGAATGTGCAGTTCTGAAACACAACATATCTACTGGTAAAACGAAAGAGAGACCACGTCCGCCTAGACAAGAACAAGTTTCACAGACTTCCCAGCCACCGCAGAACGCACAACAGACAGTTACAGTACCGCAGCCTATAGCTGCCACACAGCACGTTACACAGCAGATGTACCAGTATGCCCAGTCAGAGTATCCAGATTATCAACCGTATTCATGAAACAGCCTAGAGAGGGAGGTTGGCTTGCCTCTCATCGAGATTCCTGTAGATCAAGAGGGTCCCTATGTACACAGTCAAGTATTAGGGAAAGACAGAAAGTTTCTGATTGATACAGGGGCAAGTAGGACTACCATCAGTCATGACGAGGTTCCAGGGGCTCCACTCTCAGGCTCTAGAAATATTTCCCTTGGATTTTCAGGAAAGCCTATTGTTAATGAAATATCGAAACCAGTTACTCTAGAAGTTGGTCCATTATCCCGAACTACAGATTTGTTACTCACGAAATCTTGTCCAGAAAACTTACTAGGCATTAAGACCCTGAAAGAATTAGGAGCAGTCATATGCTGTTCCCCAGAAGGGGTGCGATTGTTTTTAAGAGACTTTAAAGGTCATTATGTATTACGTGATTTTGATCCACGATTATTGAATGTACCACAGCATTTATGGGCGCAAGGTCCAACTGATGTAGGTTGTATGCACATCACACCCCATCGTGTCACTCTGAAGAAAGGTGTTGTATTACCACGAATCCGACAGTACAAATTGCCACCTGAGGCTGTAGCAGCCTTATCAAAAATTATTGACGAGCTCATTGCTCAAGGAGTAGTTGTAGAAACTGACTCCAATGTATGTAATTCTCCTATCATTCCGATTCTAAAACGTACTGATCCAAATGCACCTCCAGTTTATCGATTAGTGATTGACCTTCGAGAACTTAATAAATGTATCATACCCCAGTACCCAGTGGTCCCAGATATTTCTTCCCTATTGACTGCCATTGATTCCGAAGCCACGTTCTTTACTGTTATTGATCTCAAGAACGCATTCTTTAGTGTCCCCATTCATCCAGACAGCCAATTCCTTTTCGGATTCTGTTTAAATGGAAGAAGCTATAAATTTACACGAGCTCCTCAAGGTTTCACAGAAAGCCCTAGCATTTACAGTCAAGCACTTAAAAGACAACTAGACAATATTCACATGCCAACTGACACTGCTCTGCTCCAGTATGTCGATGATCTATGGATCACAGCCCGTTCTGAACGTGACTGCGAACGTGCGTCACTTACAGTCTTGTATTTTCTAGCCGAGATGGGGCACAAGGTGTCCCCTTCGAAATTGCAATTCTGTGTCCAGCAAGTGGTCTACCTTGGACACTTACTGTCCAAGAGGGGTAGGCAGTTGACACCTGACCGTATCCAGTTAATAGCACATCTTCCACAGCCCAAGACTCAGAAGGAGGTACGAGCTTTTATCGGCCTCACTTCTTACTGCAGACAATGGATTCCTCAGTACGCATATCTAGCCAAACCACTGATACAGTTAACGACACAGGAGGCAGCCACATCGACTGTCCTCCCTTGGACCCAGGAACATACACCTGTTTTCAATGAGTTAAAGAAAGCTTTATGCCAAGCACCTGTATTAGCGACACCGAACTACAGTAAGCCTTTTACACTTTTTGTCACCGAACGTGATGGTACTGCATTATCTGTTCTCACACAAGATCAAGCTGGACAATACAAGCCCTGTGCTTATTTCTCTAGCACATTAGATCCGGTGGCCCAGGCTCTGCCTGCGTGCCTCAAGTCAGTTGCAGCCACAGCTCTAGCTATCAGACAAAGTGATTCCATAGTGTTAGGACATTCCCTGACAGTACAAGTTCCACACTCCGTGGAAGTTCTTTTAAACCGAACACAGACTCAGCACTTGACAATTGCACGTTTAACAGGTTATGAACTGACACTGTTTCAGCCACACATAGAAATCAGACGCTGCAACATTTTAAATCCTGCTACACTGTTACCCTCAGTTACTTCAAATCCTGCCACACATGACTGTGTGGAAGTTGTTAACACCATGACAAAGCCAAGACAAGACTTGACAGACATTGCATTACCTGATCCCGACCTGACACTTTATGTGGATGGTTCATGTATGAGAACAAGTACAGGAGAACTAGTAGCCGCGTATGCAGTGACTACTGACACTGAAGTTATAGAAACACATCGTATTGACACCCTGTCTGCTAAAGCAGCAGAGCTTGTCGCTCTGACTCAAGCCTGCATACGAGCTAAGAACCTGAAAGTAAATATATACACAGATTCACGTTATGCATTCGGAGTCGTACACGACTTTGGAGTGCTCTGGCAAGAGAGAGGTTTCATGACTTCTCATGGAACCAAGATTCAGCATGGCCCCCTCATTCAAGCTCTGTTAGAAGCAATACATTTACCGACAGCTATCGCTATCATGAAGTGCAAGGCACATACGAAAGTCACTGACATCATTTCCCAGGGTAACGATCTAGCAGATCGAACAGCCAAGCTCACAGCTCAGACTCCAGGGATTCCAGTTAACCCGACACAGACAGACATTCCAGATCAGACGACTTGTATGACAGTTAAGGACCCTACACAAGACGTACTAGATATACAGTCACATGCTACTCCCGATGAAATCAAGAAGTGGTCCGAACAAGGAGGGGTCCAGACAGATCAAGGATGGTGGACGAAGGGAAAAGCCACATGGTTTCTCCCCGACTCTATGGTTCAAGTCATTATTAACACCGCACATAGTCCAGCACACTTAGGAGAAAAAGCCATGCTAGACAGTATTCAGAACCTCTGGTTCAACAAGCATTTACGAGCAGCAGCCAAGCAGAAAGTGCGTACCTGCATGATCTGTTGTCAGTTCAATCCAGGTAAAGGTGTCCCGGTGGAACAAGGTGGATTCCATCCTCCTGACCACCCTTTTGAAGTCCTCCAGATGGATTATATTCAGATGGAGCGATGTCGAGGTTTCAAGTATGTCCTCGTAGTTGTATGCGCTTTGTCTAGGTGGACAGAAGCATATCCAGTCCCAGATTACACTGCCGCGACCACTGCCAGGCAGTTGGTTCGTGAGTTTTTCCCCCGCTATGGATTACCTAGGGTCGTGTATTCAGATAACGGCCAGCCATTCTCATCCGAGCTCATGAAACAAGTATCCCTTCTGTTAGGGTACCAGTGGAAGTTCCATTGTGTACGACATCCTGAAGCAGCCGGTCTTGTAGAGAGACATAATCAGACTCTGAAAATCCGCATTGCCAAAGTATGCGCAGAGAAAGGCGTAGATTGGATAGTAGCACTGCCGGTCGCCCTTTTCTATATGAGAATGGTCGCTCACTCCCGTTCAGGTCTGTCCCCTTATGAGGTAGTGTTCGGTCGTCCCCCAAACATGTGGGGTACACCTAGACCACGTACAATTACAGATGTTGACAGTAATATGCTGACAGATTACCTGGCTTCCTTGATGTCTGCACTACTCTCTTGTCGTTCACAGGTTGCCGCTGCTTTTCCAGACAACACTCAAGTAAAACCGCACGAGGTCATACCAGGCGACCTAGTCCTCGTGAGGAATTTTGATCGTTCAAGTCCGCTGGAGCCCCGATGGAAAGAACCAAGACTCGTTCTACTAACAACAAGGACTGCAATCAAGGTCGAAGGTCGCAAGGGGTGGTTGCACTCCAGTCATGTAAAACGATTCCATGGACTTCGGCCAAAAACTCTTTTCAAAGACTGCCCCGTTCTCAAGGACTGCCCAGACACTGAATCTAAACTTCCCCTGTTAGAGAAAACTCCGCAGCAGGAGTATAAAGAAAAACTGAGGTCTAGTAAGTCAGCCAGTTTAATTGTCTAAGTCCCTCTCGGGTGAAACGGTTAGACAGGTTCCTGACATGTATGAGATAGACCCACACAGTGAGAGAGTTAGTCGAAACTCTAAGAGAATACGTTATTGTAAGAATCTTCGAAGTAGATGCATTATTACTCTATTATTTATGACATTTCTGAGTCTTATGGTTACCTGCATAAGTTATGCCTTACATTTATGTTTTCCTATTAATTCACATGTACATTTTTCTTCTAATGTTACAGTAGAGCACACTTTTAGTGACCTGCCTCCTCACGAGTTATCCTATCGTCTTGCCATGCGCAATAATACGTTTATTCGAATGTTACACTATTCACATCAGACCAGCAATGCCACCAATTGTTGGGTGTGTGGTCGACTCCCCCCTTTCCAGACACCGAAGGGAGTGCTGCCACTCTTTCCCTATCCGTTTTCACATAATGGTTCGTGTGGAGCATGGTCCACGTTAACGTCATCGTCAAATGATATGTCCCTTCTGAATAGAACATGTTTCCCAGACAAGGAAGGTCTTTCCCATAGAACAGGGTTAGATCTAGAAAATGAAGTATATAATCTAGGTAATTATTCCTCGAATTTCATGGTTTTGAATGTTCAATCCGAGACTACTCCAGATTTGCCTGCTATTTCAGTTCTACCCGTGAAAGGCGAATTATGTGTCAGAAAGAATGGTTCCGCACCTGTAGGTCATAGTGATTGTACTACTATGGTCGAGTATAGTGACAGTGGGAAATCTACTTTCAAAGCCTCACGTCATTCTTATTTTGTGTGTGGTCAGACCGCATATGTTCGTCTGCCCCTAGATTGGGATGGAACATGTTACATTGCCTTCCTACTGCCACCAGTTTTCCTAGCCCCATCCGATTATCACAGAAACACACATCTAGTACACGTTAGACATAGAAGGGAGACTGAGTCCCCAATTGTCGATCAAACTGAAACTGCCTTAGAACAATATCAAGACTTCAATAAAGGTTTCTTCTTCTGCATAGGTCCTGTCCAGAATAGTAAGTTAATACGTAGGCTAACTAGAACCCTTGAAGCAGTAGTGAATGAGACTACTTCCGCTCTAGGTAACTTAACTGAAGAACAATCTGCTATGAGATTTGTTGTGCTCCAAAATCGTCTCGTCCTTGACGTCATACTGGCCGATAGGGGAGGAGCTTGTAGAGTCATCGGATCTAGTTGCTGCATTTTCATTCCTAATAACGCACCGTCTGTTTATTCAGCTATAACCAGACTTCATAAAATTGCCCATCAGTTACACCAGAATCCAGGCACTTGGACATGGTCCGGTTGGCTCTGGAGTATAATATCTGCCTGGGGATGGAAAGTATTGTCATTCCTGGGTATAGCAGTAATGATTATATTCAGTTGCTGTCTCTGTTTACAATGTGGCCCTGCGATTTGCGGCTTGTGTGCTACCTCTTGTATTCCTAGTCCTAAGTCCCGTTCCAAGAAAATTCGAGACGAGCAAATGATGCTATATGAACAGATAGATGGTATCATGAATATTGATGTTTCCTGATGGAAACGTAGGGCACAAGGAGGGAATGAGGAAAATTGAATTTTGCCTTGTCATATGTGCCTACGTGTTCCCCATCCTATGTTATATGTGCATGATCGATATGCATATATCCCCCTATGATCGATTAAAAACGCAATTATAGTTGTGTCCAACTCTAGTATGCCAGTTTCCAGTTCTCGTGAAAGCAACGAGTATTAGGCCTATGTTGCCACGTTTTATATTGTGCACGTTAATTCATTGAATTGTCCCCGTTTCTAGGCCTCGAAAGGGCCCGGACACCAGATTCAAGCTCCAGTCTCCTGAACCCACTCCGAGGAGCGATGCAGCCCCCACCTGCATCCCTGACCCTTCACTTACTTCCTGCCGCGCAGCGCGGTGCCCGGCCTGGCTCTGCCTGCCTGTCTGCCAAGAATATGTTATGCCTCCAGTTATCAGTTCAGCTCTCCGTCTTCACATTCCTAAGCTAGCAAACCGCATAAACAGCTTCAGCTATAGTCTAGTCTTTCTGTCTCCATGCAAGTGAATTACTGTATTAATATTCATGGAAGATTCATAGCACACGCAATACATGTAGAATATATGCATGTACCAGCCTTAGTATCAAGTAGCCTTTGCCCTGATAACTTTTAGATTCTATCAACATGTACTCCAAATACCAGATACCAGATATGCTATAGGTACATGTCGTCCTGACACCGCAGACTTTAGTCTCCTCCTCTAGTGCAGAAGTCATAACCCCCAGTTCTCCCTAGTCACACGTCATTGTCCGTTTGCGCGCACCACTAGGTTAAAGGTTCCAGCCACTCAGGTAGCCCCCTCCATGTATCCACCCACTTCATGACACTTCTGTGACGTTCTCATCACATGTCTACGTGCACGCCCTGTGCACGCCTTCTTTTCACGCCCATGTGTTCTTATCTTACGCTTGTCACTTGTTACGCCTACTGTATGTAATGTAATTGTGATGTTTTACTATATATACCTTGTACTGTTAATGAGACGTTGCAGCTGCCTTCTATGCCATTCTATTTCAGGCTGTTCCGATCCTGTCCCTCCCCTTGTGCCTGATTAAAGCCTGTTAGACTCAGATACCCCGGATCCTGCCTCTTATTTATTGAGCTATCTGTTATTATTAATGTATTCAAAAATAGTACCGGTAATTAATTATTTATTTACCACATAAATGGTGCCCGAATAGGGACGAGCCCCTTCCCCACGCGCCGGCGATGTAACGCAGGCCCCCTGACCCTTCTACAGCCGTGACGGAACCCTATGCGCACGTGTAGATATTTCTGCTTCAAGTCTCCCTCAGGCCCACGGAGGAGACGGAAACTGCGGTCCGACATCCAGACAAGGCGGTGAGGAATGCGGTTCGTCCCGACCAGAGCCCAAGCCGAGAGAGCAAGGTCCGAGGTATCCGGAGGCCCACCTGTTTCTGAAGTCCGAAGTTCGTAGTAACCAGACGTCGTAGCAGTCCAGTCCAGTCCGAGGCCTTCAGTTTCTGCTTCCCGGTGAGTACCGTTGCGGGGGAAGTATCTAGACAGGTTCATTAGTTTGTTCCTGGTCCGATGGGTTTGGGTACACAGATCCAGTCCGAAGTATTCACCTAGGTGGATACGGTATGACGTGTCTCTTTATGAGACCAGTATGTTCTGTACTGTTTTAGCAGTGCATCCAGTAATTCTAGTAAGTCCGTTCTCGAGAAACTCAAGTGTTATGTTTTCAGTGTATCAGGTAGTATTCTGTTTGAACTGTTATTAATGTATTTCTATGTCGTGGTATGAGTGATTTGTTTGCCATTTCATTACTGTGATTATTGTGTATTGTGTTCGCAAGTACAACTCAGACATGCCTCTGTTTTCGAAGTTACGTCAGATAAAAACTAGAAAAGGGTTACTCGAAGAAGCAGTTCCTGTCCCTCCTAGGGACAGTCCTGGACATTTCATGTATCACAAGCATGGCTTAGATGCCATATTATATCTAGACTTATGGGCGGAGTACACGAAGGATCTTGAAGAGAAATATAGATGGCCTGTATCAGGTACATGGGATGCCGAGTGCATCATGCGAGTAGAAGAAGCATTATGGAAAAAGAAAGCCAGACAATCCCAGAAAGATGCCATCGAGTTATGGCGCAAAGAATCTCATAGAAGAACCGAAAAAGAATTCAGAAAAGCAGAATTAAGTAGGGAATCCTGAGAAAAAACCCAAGAAAGGGAATTAATCGAAGAAGGTGAACGAGTTAGAGCAGAACAGTCAGACAGACAGAGAAATGCCCTTATTAAAGGTATGTATCTGGCACACACATGCGAGATGATGTTGTCAGCCAGGCACACCACTTGCACGTTGACCGAATGGTAGTGCTTCCGATTCCTATATACAGCTTCACGTGCCTGGGGTGGTATGAGACAAATATGTGTCCCATCAATTGAACCCACCACGTGTGGTAACTGGGCCAGGGCATAGAAGTCCCCTTTGACTGCTGCCAACTGTGCCTGACGTGGAAAATGGATGTAATCATCCTTGTAATGCATCATGAAATGGATTGAAACAACCCCTTACAGTGTTATTGCCTCATCCACCGCCAGTCCAGGCCGGTCACCCACCGCCAGTCCATGCCGGTCACCCACCGCCAGTCCATGCCGGTCACCCACCACCAGTCCATGCCGGTCACCCACCGCCAGTCCAGGCCGGGCACCCACCACCAGTCCATGCCGGTCACCCACCCCCAGTCCATGCCGGTCATCCACCGCCAGTCCATGCTGGTCACCCACCGCCAGTCCAGGTCGGTCACCCACCGCCAGTCCATGCCGGTCACCCACCGCCAGTCCAGGCCACTCACCCACCACCAGGACTGGGCGGTGCCTGGACTGGCAGTGTGTGACCGGCATGGACTGGCGGTGGGTGACCGGCCTGGACTGCCGGTGTGTGACTGGCATGGACTGGCGGTGGGTGACCGGCCTGGACTGGCGGCAGGTGACAGGCATGGACTGGCAGTGGGTGACCCTGTAAGGGGTTGTTTCAACTGCCATTTTAGATTGCATCATCAAATGTATGTGTTTGCCTGCACCGCCACCGCGGAAGGCGTGCACCGCCATAGCGGCGCCAGTGAGCGATTGATTTCAAATGATGCACCGTCGCGGTAGCACGCACATGCGGTTGCCGGTGTGTGAACGTGATGGTCCGTGCACATGTAGCCAATGGGAACAGGTTACGCGTTGCACGTAAGCGCATTCAAAAATTGCGGAAGACGTGCTCCGCCACAACAATGTGAGTCATTGGCTTTTTTTGAAGGAAGCATCCAGGGAAAACCAATTGCTGCAGAAGTGTGCCACTGGAATGATCTCAGGGCCCTATATATGTGTGAAGATCTGCTGCACACATTCACTGCTTCCAGGCACTGCTGCCTGCGACCGTCACCTCGACCTGCTGCTCCTGAGCTATCCAACAACTGCTGCCTGCGACCGTCACCTCGACCTGCTGCTGCTGAGCTATCCAACAACTGCTGCTTGTACTGCCACAGTCGTGAACCTTGCCATGCAGGGAGTGCGAGAGACCCGGTCTCGTCCCTTCACCGCAGCGGAGCTGGATGTCCTTGTGGACGGTGTGCTCACCCACTATGAACGGCTCTAAGGTGCCCCCGGACAGGTGGTAAGTGAAGTGGGTAACATGTTGGTGGGCATGAGGTGGTCATTGACTCCTTGCTTCTGCAAGCTTGGCGGTGTGCTGTGGGACCTTCACATGTGTTGTACTGCGCATGGCTGCATGAAGATACGTGTTTCTGCAATGTATGTGATTGTCAAACATTCCACTGACGTTCCCTTCTTGTCTCCCATCCTGGTAGGTGAAGCTGCACCTTCGCAAGGCCGTGTGGAAGACCATAGCACGTGATGTACAGGCAGTGGGGTTGTGCAATAGACGACACACACACTGCCACAAGCGCTGGGACGACATATCCAGGTTCAGCAAGAACGTTGCGGAGATGACACTGGGGATCATTCCGAGAACAGGCCGCCTTGAACGATGCAGCATGACACCTCTAATGCACCGCATAATTGCTGTGACGCATCCTGACCTGTCCGCCCGGCTGAGAGGGGATCAACAGCAAACTAGCGGTAAGCAGACTGTATGTGTCTGTAACTTGTGAGTGAATGCATTTATCCATGCTCAGACACAGTAGTGACATCCGTGGTGCGTATCTTTAGCATATATTGCATGTTGGTGGCATTAGCGGAGTGACCGGTAGCACCCAAGTCCGCCAGGTGGACATGGCAGTTGATTTGTATTTGAGGGTTCAAGGACATGCCGTTGAGGTCTGGTGTCCCATGGCACGACATGTGTGGTGGTCTGCATGCACTTGGCCTTTTTGTATGATGTACAGGTTTCACATACACCCACAGATCTATGATGTGTCGATGTGTGGTCGGGGTGGTTCGTGTACAGGATGGGTGCTACATGTCAATTGACTGTACGGAACGGTGTGACTTTGAAACCTTCAGTACGTGAGTGTGTCACTTAGGTTCACAGTTCTTCCCTCTCTCTTCCAGCTTTGGCCGAGGGCACTGAGACACAGACGACGGAGATGAGTGGTGGCAATGCATCCGGATCCGAGATGACACACACGAAGACTGACACTGAAGAGGGCAGCCACGGAGAGGGGGACAGAACCGTCCCTGAGAACTCACATGTGGAGACACCATCACCCTCATCCTCAGAAAGTGTTGGTGAGTCAGCACTGTTGTCACAGACAGGGAGTGGGCAATCGACACCTTCAGTCGGGAGTGGACACAGTACACAGGGCCCACACTGCCACCCACTGCAACATGTACTGCTCGTGCTCGCCAGAGGAGGGGGAGCAGAGTTGCCTTCGGTGGAGGAACCGCTGCCCCTGCACCTGTGACACAAAGTGCACTTTGTGCAGAGGCTGTTGATCTGCTGTGACAGCTGTGTGTAGGGCAGATCAACATGATCAATGCATTCCAAGACCACGATAGGAAGTTGGGGCAGGTGGTGGCATTCATGGAGGGGATGCATGGCGATGTTGCTGGTCTCCACAGAACAATTCAGTCATTGGCAAACACTGTGCCCGCAGCCATTGTACAGTCGCATAGACAGGGTGCTACTTCTGTACCACCATCCACACCACTTGATGTTTGTTTCAGGGGAGAGTGAGTCATCAGACCAGGCCTCTTATTCAGGTTATTACACTAGGAGCAGCCACAGGAAGCAAGGCAGGGCACGGAGGGCACAGCCACCATCCCCTAGGACTGGGATATCTTTCTCCGAAGACGACGTGAGCAACACTGGAGTTGACACACAGGATCATCAAGGGGTGTTGGTGGAAATGGATTCACATGCTACACAGGCATCCCCCACAAAAGGGACTCCCAAGCCAAGGCCACCTCCCAAGAGCAGGGACACTCCCAAGGACAAGGACAGTACCAAGGAAAGGGTACCTCCCAAGAGCAGGGACACTCCCAAGGACAAGGACAGTACCAAGGAAAGGGCACCACCCAAGAGCAGGGACACTCCCAAGGACAAGGACAGTACCAAGGAAAGGGCACCTCCCAAGAGCAGGGACACTCCCAAGGACAAGGACAGTACCAAGGAAAGGGCACCTCCCAAGAGCAGGGACACTCCCAAGGACAAGGACAGTACCAAGGAAAGGGCACCTCCCAAGAGCAGGGACACTCCCAAGGACAAGGACAGTACCAAGGAAAGGGCACCTCCCAAGAGCAGGGACACTCCCAAGGGCAAGGTAGCTTCAAAGGAGAGGGACACTACAATGGACAAGTCTGCACCCAGGGATAGGGCACCGGCAAGGGATCAGGGACATTCCAGCGACAGGACACCTCCTACATCCAAGGCACCTCCCATGGGCAAGGGTTCTCCCATGGACACGAACACCTCAAGGACAGGCATATATCACCCCTGGCTGCACTGAGGATGATGTTTAAGGAACGTACAACACATGTGTCAGCAGTGGAGTCCCCCCATACCTCTACTCCCATCCACGCCCCGCAGAAGCAGAGAAAGGAGTACACTGTTGTTGCATCCCCCATTACACATGATGCAGAGGGCAGAAGGCAGGCCCACAGCAAACGGCAGGCAGGGTCCAGCACGTCCCCAGAGAGCAGACCACCACAAGCACATGATACACCTTTGATGTCTGATGATGCCACTCCACTTACCAGTCCAGTCATGTCCGGGGTGCCCCTACGTTTCACTAAGAAACGGACACACACACCAGTGAGACCTGACCACCCCAATGTCGCTCCAGTACAGCTGTCCCCAGCTCCCAGAGCCACCCTGCCTCCTGGCCCATACAGCCCTGTGGCTCATCATTTCAGTGGTCCTAGTGGCTCATCTGCAGTTCACTCTCATGTGTCAGATAGTGGCACTGTGTCTATTGTTCGCTGTCATGCATCATGTAGTAGCACTGTGTCAGTTGTGCCCTCTCCTGTTGCAGGTACTGGCACTGTGTGTGTCCGCCACTCTCATGTGTCAGATGCAGGCATGGTATTTGTTGGTCAGTGTACAGGGACATGTCATGGCAGTGTGTCTGGGTCTGTGGCTCATGTGTCAGTCAGTAGATATGTGGCTGTGTCTCACACTCCTGTTTCTGGTGCTGGCGGTGTGTCTGGGTCTAGGGCTCATGTGTCAGTCACTACAGCTGTGGCTGTGTCTCACACTCCTGTTGCTGGTGCTGGTGGTGTGTCTGGGTCTATGGCTCATGTGTCAGTCAGTAGATCGGTGGCTGTGTCTCACACTCCTGTCGCTGGTGCTGGCGGTGTGTCCGAGGCGAGTAGTTCAAGCAGTCCACCAGATTCTGTGGTGTGAGGTTTAGTTGCCATCACTCACATGTCATTTAACTTTGTGTGTAGATTGACGAATGTAACCACCTCGATATTATTATTGTCCTTGTCACGGGTCGCTTGACACACGTACTTGGGTTGCCTCTGATGTTCCTTGTCTGTTGTAAACACTGCCCTGTTGCTGTTCTGATACTGCATTGTGCCCTCTCACGTGCTGCCTCTGATGTACCTGCTCTGTTGTAAACACTGCCCTGTTGCTGTTCTGATACTGCATTGTTCCCTCTCATATGCTGCCTCTGATGTAGCTGTTCTGTGCAATGGACTGCTGATGCACTTACCCCCTGTCATGTGCTGTCAATGATGTAGCTGTTCTGTGCAATGGACTGTTGATGCACTTAGCCCCTCTCATGTGCTGCCAATGATGTAGCTGTTCTGTGCAATGGACTGTTGATGCACTTAGCCCCTCTCATTTACTGCCTCTGATGTACCTGCTTTGTTGGCCACAATGCCCTGTTGCTGTTCTGATACTGCATTCTGCCCTCTGACGTGCTGCCTCTGATGTACCTGCTCTGCTGTAAACACTGCCCTGTTGCTGTTCTGATACTGCATTGTGCCCTCTCACGTGCTGCCTCTGATGTACCTGCTCTGTTGTAAACACTGCCCTGTTGCTGTTCTGATACTGCATTGTGCCCTCTCACGTGCAGCCTCTGATGTACCTGCTCTGTTGTAAACACTGCCCTGTTGCTGTTCTGATACTGCATTGTGCCCTCTCATATGCTGCCTCTGATGTAGCTGTTCTGTGCAATGGACTGCTGATGCACTTACCCCCTCTCATGTGCTGCCAATGATGTAGCTGTTCTGTGCAATGGACTGTTGATGCACTTAGCCCCTCTCATTTACTGCCTCTGATGTACCTGCTGTGTTGGCCACAATGCCCTGTTGCTGTTCTGATACTGCATTGTGCCCTCTCATATGCTGCCTCTGGTGTAGCTGTTCTCTGCAATGGACTGCTGATGCACTTATCCCCTCTCATGTGCTGCCTCTGATGTAGTTGTTCTGTGCAATGGACTGCTGATGCACTTACCCACTCTGACGTGCTGCCAGTGATGTACATGATCTGTTGTACCCAATGCCCATGCTCTTGGATGGGAAACAACCTTTACAACGCAACTTTTACAACGCACTACCATTACAACGAAACTTTTACAACGCAAACACTTTTACAACGCATACCATTACAACGCATGTTTTTACAACGCAAGTACCTTTACAACGCATACCATTACAACGTAAGTATTGGTAAGTATATAATTATAATTAAAATTTTATATGTTTGGTTTTTTTTAAGGGGTATTTTTAGTTTTTAGTTTTTAGGTAAAGGGGTATTTTTAGGGTTCAGGGTCAGTTTTCAGTTTTTGGGTAAAGGGGTATTTTTAGGGTTCAGGGTCAGTTTTCAGTTTTTGGGTAAAGGGGTATTTTTAGGGTTCAGGGTCAGTTTTCAGTTTTTGGGTAAAGGGGTATTTTTTAAGGGTGGGCGGCCAGCTACGCTCCGTGCACGGAGTGCCGTCTCCTACGCATTTTGCGTAGCGGACGTAGCCAGGCGGCACTACGCGCGCTCCGCAGACGGTGCGTAGCCGGCCGCCACCCGCCTCCCTCCCGCCCTCCCTAAATACATAAATAAATGAATAAAAAGCTTTTAAAAACACTTACCTTGTCTGCCACGTCCCCGGGGCTCCCTCTCGCCGTCCCGCGATGCGCGCCGCCATTTCGGATCCTAATGCGCATGCGCGGGCGGCCGCGCATGCGCATTTCTCGTGAGGAATGCGCATGCGCGGCCGCCCGCGCATGCGCATTAGGATCCGATTCGGTGGCGGCGCGAATCGCGGGACAGCGAGAGGGAGCCCCGGGGACGCGGCAGACAAGGTAAGTGTTTTTAAAAGCTTTTTATTCATTTATTTATGTATTTAGTTTGGGCGGGAGACAGGCGGGCGGCGCGGAGTGGGGCTACGCGGAGTGCGTGGGTGGGCGTAGTTGTGCGCCCACTTCACGTAGCTCCGCGGAGCCCCACTCCGCCCACTACGCCCAGGGTTAGTATTTTTAGGGTTCAGGGTCAGTTTTCAGTTTTTGGGTAAAGGGGTATTTTTAGGGTTCAGGGTCAGTTTTCAGTTTTTGGGTAAAGGGGTATTTTTAGGGTTCAGGGTCAGTTTTCAGTTTTTGGGGTACAGGGGTATTTTTAGGGTTCAGGGTCAGTTTTCAGTTTTTGGGTAAAGGGGTATTTTTAGGGTTCAGGGTCAGTTTTGGGTTTTTGGGGTACAGGGGTATTTTTAGGGTTCAGGGTCAGTTTTGGGTTTTTGGGGTACAGGGATATTTTTAGGGTTCAGGGACAGTTTTGGGTTTTTGGGGTACAGGGGTATTTTTAGGGTTCAGGGTCATTTTGGGGTTTTTGGAGTACAGGGTAAAAAAAAATTAAATTAATTTAATTAAATTAAATTTGGGGTACAGGGGTACAGGGTAAAAATAAAATGAAATTAACTTAAATTAAATTATATTAATTTAAATTAATTTAAAATAAAAAAAATAATATATACTTACCAATACTTACGTTGTAATGGTATGCGTTGTAAAGGTACTTGCGTTGTAAAAACATGCGTTGTAATGGTATGCGTTGTAAAAGTTTTTGCGTTGTAAAAAATTCGTTGTAATGGTATGCGTTGTAAAAGTATGCGTTGTAACGTCATACATCCTCTTGGATATTCTGATATTATGCACCTATTATGTTGAATAAAGCTAATAAATCATGTTTTGTGGTTTGTCGTTGTCATTCCTGGCTGTGTACTTCAATTGTGTATGTTATGGTGCGATCGTCAATGTATTTCCTGTGACATGACACTCCCCCTTCCAACGTCACTGCCCTGCCAGGTACTCCCCTTCCGTCAGCAATTGGTGAGTTGGCGTACCTGCGTCGTCGTTGATGATGGTCCATGACTTGCTGGTGGTGGAGCACGAAGAGTATCGGAAATGCGTGCAGCGCTGGGTCCATGATGGCGATCTGCTTGTGGTGTGTAACTCCGCTGTGGTGATTCCGACGTGTTCAGGCAGGTTGTTTTTCCGCAGCGAATTTATGTGTGTTTTCCGCCATCGTGATTTGGAGGACGGTCGGAGACGTCATTCCATACGGCGGTGTGTCTGGATTGGGTGCGTCCGCTGCAGGGTCGGGTGTACTTCCACGGCTGTGCGTGCTCTTCCGCTGCGTACGGAAATTTGACAGTGTTTCCCATCCTAATATAGCGGACGGAGTGTCAGCGGCAGGCGGACGGAAAAAGGCTTTTTCCGCCTACTCCAGGAAGGCGGTCGCCCTTCCGTCCGCCATCCTAATGAGCCCCTTAGTTTGTTACTACCCAAGCATGAAGGGAGAAGCTGACTTTTGGAAGGCTGTCATGGTCACACTTTAATGTGACCTGGTTAATGTACAAGTAGCCTGAACACAATTTTTAATTTTGAACTCTAAGGTTGAGCCACTTACATAGCTTCAAATTTGTCAAATTGTTGCATTTGTGGGCAGCAGCACCTACTATGTATTTGTTTATTTATTTGTGTGTGTATTAATTTATATATATATATGTTTGTTAATGTATTTACGTATTACCATATTTATTCAGCTTTAAAAAAGTGTAACACTATGATGATGTATTTTACTTCAGAACACTAGGCTGGAAAATGCAGAGTATACCAAGCACTTGAAAAAAGCCAATAGGTATGGCATTAACCTCCAGCCTTTTGGCAACAATTGCATTGTTTTTTGATGGTGTTAGACCTGTCAGCCTTAGGGAGGTCATCCCCCAAATCGTTTTCTTGGATCCTATATGGTTTTGCTGTATCTTTTTGTTTGCCATAGACCTCTGAGCACTTTACCACTGCTAACCAGTGTTAAAGGGCATGTGCTTCTCCCTAAACATGCCTGTGATTGGTGTATACCTGAATGCCCTATATAATTTACTTGTAAGTCCCTTGTACACCAGACATGTAAGTTAAATGCTACTAGTGGGCTTGCTTCAGAAAAGGGGGTGGTGATGAACAGAGTGTCTGAATTAAGCAGACCCTTGCAGCTTGCAGCACTGATTGTGCTACCCACAGTATCAGCCTTTCAAACCTGTATCAGGCCAGCCATTGCAGAACTTCAACGTGGCATTTAAAACCTACTTGCCAAGCCATAAACTCCTCTTTTAGTACATATAAATCCCCACTAAGGTACACCCTAGGCAGCCCTAAGAGCAGGGTGCTATATATGTAAAAGGAAGGACATTCACCTTTATGTTTTGCATGTCCTGGTAGTGACAAATGGCCTATTTAGTTGTTCACTACTGTGTGGCCCACCCCTCCCATAGGGTAGCATTGGGAATTCCTTAATATTATTTTAAGCTGTAATTCCTGAGAAGAGAAGAGTAGCTTTTTGATGTTTCATATGTTTTGAATGGTATTAATAAATCCTACTTACTGGCGAGGTTGGATTAACTTTATTATTTAGAAATGCCACTTTTAGAACGTGGAAAAGTCTCTGCATTTACTGCTCTGTGTGCCTGACAGCCTGTCTCCATACACGTCTGGGCTCGGTGACAGCTACATTTGTGCGTTCCCTCTAGACTGCCCCAACACAAGGCACTCAACTTCATCTGCATTCCTATGCATATTGATGGATCATCATGGGCAGGAGAGAGCAGAGGAGAGAACACTTCACTTGAATAGGCATTGTCCTGTCTCCACACAAAGGCTAGCTAGAGTGGCAGTCAGGACAGGGCTGAAAGGGGGCATGTGCACTTCAGAAAGATCTTTTAAAGCCACCCTATACATCAAGCTCACTGCTGGGTATAAATACAAGGTTTCTGATCCCTAATCATACATTTTTTAACATGTATCCAGGCATCTCTGGCTTTATATCCGCACATTACCTGTAGGACTGCTGTGCTGCCAGGAAGCACTGCCACTCTGCTAACTGCTCTGCTGTGATGGCCTGCTGCTTGCTGATCTGCAAGAGGGACTGCCATCTTGCAACCTGCTTTGCTGTGCTGGCCTGCTGCCTGCCACCTTTTGCCGTCATAACTTCCAAAGTATTCTCCAAGGGCTTGTTGGCTTGCCACCTTTTACCCAAAGTCTCAGTGCCATTAAATTTCTGTTGTGGGACTCCACTCTACATCGAGTCCGGCATTAAACCTGCATCTACTATGCTCCTAAGCCGGTTTGCCAGCTTGCCGGCCCAACTCTGAGCGCTTCACTGGGTTGGAGGGTCAACAACCCCGCTCTGACCCAGCACAACTGAAAGGTCGAGTGCATTGCCCCTGTAATGCTCCCAGCATTTGTTAGCCTCGATGCCACAATACAAAAAGAAGCCTTTGATGTGCATCTCTGACGAATTACCTGGATGACGGCAGTTGCTTGTCAGCTCCGAATGCCCCTGTGTGGAGCTCAGAGGTTGTGTGCAGACAGCAGCCAAAGCAGCGTGAGACCCAGTGGCTCTAGAATGTTACTGGGATTCTGACCTTGAGCAAGAGATCAGTGCACATTTGAAGGCTACCTGCTTTTCTGCGCACCCAGGTCCCAGGAAACTCATGTAGACTCACCAACGAGTGCCACTTGGGCTTTACAGGTTCCGTGTGCACAGAGCGATCCCCGTTTGGGATCAAGAAAACTTTTAATCCCATTTGCACTACCGTCCAGAACCTTATAGCAGCAACTGCATATTTTTGCACTATGATTCCCTTGTGCATTGAGAGTAATAACTTGACAAGTATTTATCAGATCTATATTGTTTTAGTCTCATTTTGTTGATAATACAGAAAGCTATTTTTTTAAACCTATGTAGTCTTTTTGTGATTTATTCATTGTGTTACTGTGTTACAAATACTTTACACATTTCCTCATTATATAAGCCTGTCTGCTCTGCGCCAAGCTACCAAATGGTGAGCACAGTTTATCTCAGTTGTGCAACTAGCTCACCCTGACTAGAATGGTGGGATCTGCCTGTCTTGGGTGTCTACCTTAACCAAACCAAAAACCCAATTTCTAACACATTGTGCTTGCAAACTTTATTGTTCGGAAAGCCGCTGGGCCCTCATCAATGTAAACAAAATCTTTGTCTAAAGACGAAAACTTTTTTTTGCTCGTAAAAAAGAACACATTGTCATAGTGCTCCCTGGCACTGATGGGAACTCATTTGTGTGTTGATGTGCTCCTTGTGAAAGGGCAGCAAGCCGTAACTCATAGTGAAGTCAGTCAATGACTGAAGTGGCCTGACACATTGCCCCTTTTTGGATGCTGGAGTAGGTAGAAGAAAAATGTGAATTACAGAACCACAGACTAAAGTCTGGCTTAATACCCCGACAGGTAACTATGTTGTACACATAATTTAAGCATAATAAAAGGTATTGGCTGACACAAACTTAAAAAGGCCAATAGGTCTAGCACTGGCTTCACGCCTCTTACCTTTGAAAAGAAGATGAGAGAGAAGGAAAGAAAGAAAGATACTTAATGAAAGTGAAAAGTAAGAAGGAAAGAAAGAAAGAACACATTTAAAAAAAGGAAATAAGGAATGGTAGACAGTTAGGGTTCCACAGATAGAGCACCCTCATGACCTTATATTCAGAGTTCATATGAGCTGTTGCTATGTCATGAAAAAGCAGCAGTCAGATAAACAAAGACCACTTCAAAAGGAATTTACAACAGTTTTGACAGGAGGCAGGGATTTATAAAGCTTGAATGTGCCCTCTGCTCTCATCTGGCAAATAACATCCTGCTATCACACCAGGCTCTACAAAAAAAGGGAACATAAAAACTAAAAGCAAGAACACTGGCACTGAAGGGGACTACCTTGTATGTGGATATGCTCCTTGTGAAAGGACTATATGCAGTCACTCAAATTAAAGTTAGTCAGGGGCTGAAGTAGGGTTACCCACTGCCCCATCAGGTTTGTGATACTGGTCGAAAGCAAACTGTGACTGACAGAAGAACAGACCAATGGATGAAGAGAGGTGGCGGGAAGTCCCTTCATGTGAGTATATTATACATACAACTTCAGTAAAATTAATAGGTCTTAGCTAACGCTAGACCTAATTTAAACAAGTGAGGCTGTAAGCTTTGCAGTCAAGCACGATCTGAGTACGGGAAATCGTTCTGTATCCCAGGTACTCGTACATGAAACCATTTTGACATCTATGAATGTAGCAATGTTGCGGGTGCACTTATGTGTATGCATGCATGTGACTGCCAAGGGTCACTGCAACGGATATTTTTTTATTAGTTTCTCCAAGTGAAAAAAATCCTCCCATTTCTCATTCTAGAAAGTGTTATTTTCCTGTCCTTGGTGGCAGTAAAAGGCTGACCCTATCCAGAGCAGGTGTGTGACAGCCACGAGTGTGTATGTGCCACAAGCGTGCAAGTTTGAGGATTTGCACACACAGATACTCAGTGTCTGCCCCAAAGAAAACACACGCACATATCCCTTGAATACTATTTGTTCTAAGCTGATATTATGCACTACTGGGGCAATATTATGCGTGAGCAAATACATTTATCAGTTTAAATTCACGTCTGTAAAGGCAAAACAAGAATATACACTTTAATTGGAGGTTTTTGTATGTAAATGGGAATCATTTACATTGTTACTTGTTATCCTAAAAATCTGGAATTGCACCTACCCTATGGAAAAATGTCTGACACACCTGGCTCAATATTTGATTATAAAATCAAATACTTAATGATTTATTTACCCAATTTTTGTTTTGATTCAATTTTATTTTTTTACTTTGTTTTTGAACTGTACACACATTGAACATGTTCTGTGCTGGTGGAATATGTCATTTCTGGGGAAAAAAGTTCCTCTACTTTTGTTACTAAGATTCCTAAGAATCAAGGCAAACTTTGTATTTTGCTCACTTTATATTAAGCACTTAATTATCTAAGAAACTTGGGCCTCTATCCTTCTCTGTGTCTGTTTAAAAATGGAATCTACTATTTCCAGATAAACGATGAATTACTTGATCAAAGAAGTTCTACCTTGCTATGGAAAAACAAGAACAGTTTCCACTAAAATGGAATAAAAAAGACTTCTCTACAGTTCAGTCATGTACAATGAGGCCCTAATGAAACACAGCACAAGTGCACGGTTGAGCGGAAACCACCTTAGCCCATATTCACGATGGGCTCAACAATGGAAATGTCGGTCCTCCCTGAGTTGGCATTCGAGGTTGACCTGTTGCTTTTCGAGGGATTTCCGCTCTTATAGTTACAGGTCTCTGCCCAGGCATGCCTGAACGGAGGGGAGATAGCATGCAGGGCGTGGCCTTGGGCAGCGCTCTTTCGCCGACACACGCACAGGAGAGACTTGAGTTCCGTCCGGAAGCTCTCGTTCAGCCAACAGTAGATGAAGGGATTGTAGCAGGTGCTGCTCATTGCGAACCAGTGAAAGGCAAAGTAGAGCGCGTTGTTGCTGTTGATGACCTTGCTGGACATGAGCACCAGGTAGCAGTTCAAGGGGAACCAACAGACGGCAAAGACGACCACCACCAACATGAGCATCTTGAGGGTCATCTTCTTCTTACGCCGGTGCGCGTAATACTGTTCCATGGTGATGTCCCCTATGGTGTTGCGCAACCACAACTTCTTGGCCACTGTCGTGTATGTGATGGAAATAACCAGCAAGGGTAAGACGTACAGAAGTACAAAGGTTCCCAAGTCGAGGTATTTCCAGAACAGATCTGAGGGCTTGGGGAAGCTGTGCAGACAGACCATCCTCACTGTGGTGCTGGAGAAGAAAGAAAGAACATTTTAATTTGACAGATATCAAAAAGAACTCAAAAGCATGGTGAATGTAGTACTGGATTCAAATAGTTTTTACTGAATTTGGTTCACAGTCCAAAACATGGGAATACCATAAATTAAAGATTTTTTTAAAATGAAATGTAATTACTACATGCAAACACATCAGAAGATGTATTGCTTCTTCCCCATTTGTCACAGAAGTAACACAAGCCAGTCCATTGTCTTTGCAGTCTCAAGGTATATGACGTCTATGTTGAGGTTAAGACAGATAAAGGTGTCCCTTTAATGCTGCTGTGTACTTAGGGGCTTATTTACAAGCTCCTTGTGCCCCCGCTTACGGCACTATGTTCTATGTTAAAAGTGACACACTGGCAGCACAAGGGGCTTGTAAATGAGCCCCTTAATGTTTTAACATATTTTATCCTGGTTTTATTGTACTGTATTCAGTCGGATTTTCGTTCTTTTATATGCCTTGTATTATTATCTTGCTTGTATATATTTAGTATTTATGTATTTATCTTGCTCTTTTATGTAGGGGTGGGCGGAAGTCGCATAAGGGACTATCGCTGAGAGGCACGGAACCAATCTCCGTGCCTCTCCGCGATATTTCCGTAATGCAACGCCCGCCCGCCGCCCGCCTCCCGCTGACCTCCCGCCCGCCTTATTAAATTCTATGTTAAAGCATAAAATTAAACTTAAATAAAACTTACCTTACTGCGGCCGCATCCTTGCCCATCGCGACTTTATCTGCAAACTGCGCATGCGCGGGAACCTGCGCATGCGCAGTCCTCGCCAGGACTGTGCATGCGCAGGATCCCGCGCATGCGCAGTTTGCAGATGAAGCCGCGATGGACAAGGATGCGGTCACAGTAAGGTACGTTTTATTTTATGCTTTTACACAGAATTTAATAAGGCGGGCGGGAGGCTCGCGGGAGGCGGGAAGCGGGCGGGCGGCCGACTTCCATTCCACCCCTGACTGTGCGGAGATTTGCCGCAAATTTCCACCTTTTTTGCGCAAGGGCGGAAGGGCAAATCTCCGCACATTCCGTGGGCGGACAGGAGATGTCCACCTACCCCTACTTTTATGGCCTTTTAGGCTGAAATAAACATATTGACTGACTGACTAACAATTGTCACAGTAAAATCATCAAAGTTCTTTGTTTCCTACTGTTTCTCCCACAGGTATATTCTGAGGATGCCCAGATGCTGCAGGCCATGCTTCTCTCTGTAGTTGTGGGGTGGTGGCAGGAGAGGCTGCCTGGACAGCAGTGAAGCCGAGCAGGTCTGGGGCACCAGCAGCATGGCTGTAGTGCATGAGAAGCGTGCCAAGCACATTAGCACCATGTTGAGAGTCAAGGATCATGGCCATGGGCCAGGAAATGTTGTTTGATCATCTGTCCACTGCCAGCGTCCATTGCAGATTTCAACCAAAATGGGTTATTATTTATAAAGAAGGGTCTTGCCACAAATGGGTAATTAGGGATTTGAATCTAAAAATAATGTCAGAAATGTATCAAGAGTCTCTTTAAATTCTCTGTACTCCCTTAATCCAGTCACCCTCATAAACATTTCAAATCTGTCAGTTGACCAAAACAGCTTCAGAATAAAATGTTCTTCTGAAAAGAGGGTGAAAAGCTCCAGCAACAATTGGGTATTACTACCTCAGTATTGGTAGCCTGGCATGCAGTGCTGCAGTATCTACTTCTGCTAATCTGCCACAGAACTTCCCTGCTGGGAAGACGGATGTATGTCATCACAACGCATGCTTTTACTACGCATGCCTTTACAACGCAGGATTTACAATGCAAGTCGTTACAATGACTTGCGTTGGGGGGTGCTGGATAGTGGAATAGTTTAATTTACTATTCCAACTCCAGGCCCCGTGGATAGTAGGGAAGGTTTTGGACAGTAAATTAAACTATTCCCTATCCTACAGCGCCCTCCAGCGCAAGTCGTTGTAATGACTTGCGTTGTAAATCCTGCGTTGTGATGGTAGTGCGTCGTAAAAGTTGCGTTGTGATGGATGTTTCCCGGGAAGACACCGGGATCCTGTTTTCCACAGATGTTGCTGTGGGCGGTGTAGTTGCACTGGATTACTCCTGACTTTCTCCTGGATTTACATTTGCCACCTGCTCTTAGTAGGTGGCAAATGGATGTGGTGACTTCCGAGTAAGGTGAAAGGGAGGCAGGATTAGAGGAGGGATGAGGAAGCCAGATTCTAACGGGGGGAGCATCTACTCCAAATCGTAAAAAGTGCCTAGCTCGAAATGAGGAACTAAGAGGGATTGGTCATTCAAGGTCTTTGTTAAGATTGAGATAATTGATGCAGTGGTTGGTGGTGTTGGAGAGCTGCTAACTTCTGCCTCCGATTATCTTTAGTGGTGTATTTGGTTCCCTGAAGGTCTGCAATGGAAATAAGACTTCCCCATCACAAAAACAGTAGGAATGTTGCATCATTGTCCTTAAATATTCGACTATTGCATTGTAACATGACTCAAAGAGATACTGAGAGCCTCATTTATGAATATGTTATAATCTAACTCAGGAAACGTAGGCCCTGGTTCGTGTAGTGCTGAGTGACATCACTATTGCTGCTTTGAGTGCCTTACAGGGTGAATGTGGGGTACTGAAAGAAGGATTACTAGCTGCAAAACAGGGTAATCCTGGGGAGTTAAACTGAGTCACGGGATCCAGTTAAAGCTGCCAAGTGTAATAGTTGGAGGAGTTGGGTGGAAAAGGAAGGACAATGAAAGTATAATGGTAAATAATGCGGATTTACCTTGTAGATATACAGGTTCTCAAACAGTTCTGTTTCTAGAGCATTACATGCCAGTTTAATGATGTGACTAGGCAACCATGGATGTTGTGCCATGTGCATGGGCATTAGGGATCTGCTAGTTAGTAGATGGCAGACTAGTCTATTTAGGATTACTTCTTGTCTTTTAGGGCTAAGTTTAAGTGCATTTAGGTAAATATAAGTGTCGGCTGCATTACACAACTAGTAATGGCATCTAGTAATGTCTAGTTTATGTTAGAGCATATTACTCACAGGAACAATGCATATAACACAGAGTGGATTTCTGTGCTGCTTTTTAGGAACGGCTGGTTTGGACTAAAATCCATCTATCAGATGAGATGCCATGGAAGGATTAAAAAAATATGTGAGTGCAGTGGCTCCTGTCACAACACATATAAGAAAAATGAGAAAATCTCTTTGGGTAAACACACTTGCAATTTTGTCCAGGTCAGTTTCTGTAGGAGAAACCCGCTTAAGTTCACTAGGGAAGAAAGCCTGGTAATTAAAGAGGCATGCATATTTTGAAGGCGAAAGCAGCATTTTTCACAGGTTAATTCCCACTACAAGGGAAAACTGGTAATATGTGCTGTTTATTGAACCCTGTAAATTATTCCTCAGGGTGTGATGCATATTGCAACGAGTACCGGGCTCCTCGAAATATGGACCTCAGGCGGAATGACACTTTTAACAAGAGCTAAAACACTTCTTTCAAGATACTCTAAGCAAGAAATAAAGAAGTGGCATATGTTTACGAAATTATTCTTTTACAATGATATGGACAGCAACAATTTGGGGCTGATGCTAGGAATGGTTTGAGCTCAACACGCCATCTTTCTGTAATTTCTTAGCAGACTGTCTCAGAGAAGAAGTGATTATTACTAGTTGCGAATAAAGTTGAAATTCTAGTATGGAGAAAATGATGAGGCTGTCATTTCCTTTGTCTGATGAGGACGCTAAAAAATATCAAATATTATTTTTTTAAATAAAAGACTCCAGAGGGATGGACCAGCATTGTATTTCTGATCTTGCAGAAATTCCTTGTGAATTTTAAAGGCTTATTTAGACCACTGCTAAGCCATTTGGAGACAATACTGATCTTAGCAACAGGGCGGGAGCACTGTTAACACAAATGTAATGCTTGAACGCCTGCTCAGAACTTCCTTTTTCAAAGAAATAAACAATGAAGGTGAGAATTTGTTTCGATGAAACATAAAGTAAATAGTTCTGACACATAAGGATTTTTCTCCAAGGCCTGACTTTTTCCTAATTTGTTTTAGCCTGACTCTGCCATGCACACCGTGGTGCCTCAAGCTTGAATATGTAATATTATAAGTAGGACAGGGTTTGCAGTCTTCATTAGCCGGTGACCCTGTGGCAAACAAATATGCCAATGTGGAAGTTATCCATTCTCACCACAACCTTACTTGGATTCATTTAATCATAAAAGCAATCCTGCAAAAGTTATATTTTATTGACAAGATTTTTTAGACAGGCTATGCCGGTCATCCCACTTGCCGCAGATTATTACATAAGTAATTCCAGAATTCAAGATTTAGGTTTTTTTTCAAAAAGCTTTGATTCAAGGTTTTACACAATGCATGATGGCATTGCAGTTTATTACCTTGCTCGGGTAGACTTTGAAGTAAGGTGTACTACGTTGCTTCTACATTCTTTTAATGATTGCCTTTAATCGTTTTGAGAGGAAATTGGTGTATAACAAATTAGGCATTTCCAGTGTACTGCTAACCTTGTATAAACCACCAGGCAGTATTTCCAGACACATGGGGTTATCTTAAATAAAGTGGTGTCAATGATTGAATAGGTTTCAACCAAATCAGGAGTTAATCAGATATTTGCACTCATCCCTTTTGTTTAAACTGTTCATTGCTGACTTTCCAGTGGCTTTGGTGCTGTAAGGTTGGAGTTCAGACCCCTAAAGTTTTCTATGCAGTTGATATTATTCATGTGTTATTTTGGAATTACATTTTCATTCATTTGGCAAACTTTATGGCAATATTCTTTGCTAGTACAAAATCACCTAGAAATGGTTTCTGGTGGCAATTAGATGGGCTATGGAGATTAGTATAATTACTTTGGGATTACAATAAATAGTAAAGTAAAATGGTCACCCGAATCTAAAGTAAAAACGTATTCTGCAGCTGCCTCTATAAAAGGTCTAAGCCTAACCAAAAAAACAAGTATGGGTTCTTGTTAGAAGAGTCTTTCATAGATAGTCTATATTTTCGGTTTCCAACAAGTAGCTCGGGAGCTATTGCGAGCTCATCAAAACCCTTGACGTAGCTCCACAGAGTGATGCTCAGCCCAGTACATTATTCAGAGGGGGGTATGCACGTTATAGAAGGCTGCACTGCTCATCTCAAGACCCTTAGAGTGACATCCAGCCAAAATAGTGTAAGGGCCTCTTGCCAACACACAGACACACATCTATGAGCCAGCAAAGTGACCATCTTTAGACACTCTTAATCTAGCAAAATCACACGGAGATTGCACATGTCGTAGGCCCCACTCTCTCAGTCACACTATGTTTGTGAACAATGGGCCAGAAAAGAAGAATGCGGGCAGTAGCCACAGTAGGAGGTGGACCCGAGTCATATACGCGTGAACTGGTAGGAGCGGGATAGAAAGTGTGTGGGTTGGTTGCATGATCAGCCTAGGAGCTGTAGAGAGCAGTGGCTAGATCCAGAGCTGAGATTCACTTCCAGGCCCCACTGTGCATACATCTTTGTGCGTCTATGCATGTGTGGACATTTCTGTGTGTGTCCTTCTGGGTGTGTGTGTTTGGCATTGTGTATCTCCCGGATGAATATTATTGGTTACTGGAAACAATGGTTAGTGTCATGGACCAAAACAAGTTGATGTTGCTCCCCTTCATATGGGGTTGCAACTCTAGCACTATTGTGTCAGTTCATGGTATGGTAGTGGCTCTTGCATAATAGTTTTCATCCTTGACGTATATTGGTCTATTTGTGCATACTCTAAGCCATCATTAACATATTGAATAATGTGTAATGTAATAGTTTATTGTTTTTAATTAAAACTTTTACAATTTCCATGTAGAAAGTGGCGTAGCAGCAAAGTTCATTTTCAAGAACGGATTTATTTTTACCACATGTCATAAAACTTTTATAAATTATGTGACCATACATAGAGCAATTGTGAGTAATTATTAGCACGGACTGTGAATAAAAAAACAAAGCTCAGATCTAGGAGAGAGTCTGTTCAGTGGTTGGTTGATTTGTAAACAATGACAATGGTAAGTTGCTATTGGCTGTCCTGCTTAAGCGTGAACCTCCTAGTGAGGGGCGACCTGAAAATATGGTTTACGCTGTAATGTGATCCTTTAACAGGCATTTGGATGCAGTAATAAAGTATTCCTGTCGGTTGATGACAGAGCTTTTGCCCCTGCCGCTTCCATAAATTGAACAAAGCGACAAGCAAATTGAGGGCATGACTGACTAAATGTTGCCCTCCTTGGCATAATAATTGCCATTACTGCTGTATTTTTGGCATCCTGGTCATTGTGGTGTTCATCCTTGGCACGGTGGTGTTTCTCATACAATGGAGAGCATTATTGGCAGATTAGAGGAATCCTCTGCATCATGGTATGTAATCGTAATGCCTGTACATTTGAAGTAGATTCTGTTTATGTAAAGCCTTTCTACACTTGGATGTTTGGGTCTGCATATTTACTAAAAATGAAACCTTGTATTTTGAAGGCAACATTATGTTATTTTCATAATGGAAAATTGAGTCTGTTTGCCTAAGATGGAAGATGTATTTGGTAGAAAAATGTGCTTATTTTCAGAAACTGATATGCTGAAGAAGACAAAATGGCTGTATTTGCAAGACATATTTAAAGCTGGTAGTTGTACTGTCATAAAATCTGTTGGCAGCTCAGGGTGATTTTCCTTGGGCAGAAGTAGCTCTCAGTATTGAAAAGGCCATAGAACCTGTCCCATAGTGTTAAAATGGATCCAGCTTTTGTACAGTGAGTTCCAATTTGGAAAATGGAACCTGGACTGTCTGGAAGCATTTATTTGTAAATTAGCATCAGCCATTAGGACTATGGGGCAGATTTACAAGTCCCTTGCGCCTCTTTTAGGCTGCCGTTGCATCACTTTTGTGACGCAGCGGCAGCACAAAACCAGCGCCATGCTGTGTGGTATTTACAACGTGACGCATCTGGGAGATGCGTCACATTGTAAAGCCCTGCGCCAGAAGTAGGCGTTCCTGCGCAGGGGGGGCTCGTTCCGGTGCAGGAACGCCTCCTAAAAGTGGCTGAGTGAAATCTACAAGATGTCACTCAGTCACTTTTGAGCCCATGCAGCGTCAAAACCCTGCACCGCCTTTACGGCACAGATGCATCACGCAAAACAGGCTCTTTGGAGTCAAAAGTTATAATTAAACAAACTCATATTCAAACTCGCAATGAAATCCCCCCCAAAAATCACAAAGACAATTAGGCTGACACTTTGGAGACAATACCCAGGAGAGGGCATAATTCTCTGTAAATGGGAACTATCATGGCCTAAAACTAATTGCCGACCTCAAAAGTAGTACATCCTTGTTATGGTTGACACACAGAGATGGATGTACGTCATGACAACGCAGGCTTTTACACAGCGCTGCCATTGAACGCATCCATTACAACGCAAGTCGTTACAACGACTTGCGCTGTAGGCGCTGGATTTTGGAATAGTATGATTTACTATTCCAACTCCAGCCTACGCAACAGTAGGGAAGGTGTTGGAATAGTAAATCTACCATTCCTTAGTCTCTAGCGCCATCAAGCGCAAGTCGTTGTTACAACTTGCGTTGTAATGGCAGTGTGGTGTAAAGCCCGCGTTGTCATGGCTGTCTCCCCACAGAGACCATTAGTTGCATTTTGCTTACATCCTCCAAGTAAAGGATTCCCTTATTACTTACCAGTCGCACCACCAGATGCAGAAGGGCTAACAACAAAGTCCCACGACCGCCCAAAAGTAACTGGAGATGCTGCCATACAAAGGTCCCAGATCCCCAGGGCACACACCCCCAGGAGTGCAGGCACCGCACAACCAGCCAGCCTGGAGAGGGCTCCAAGAAGTGCAATCAAAGCAGCCAAGGCAATGCAGAACCAAGTCACACAGCAACCCCAAGAAATGCACACATGGACAAGGGTGCCGGAAAGCGCATCAGTCAAGCGGGGCGGACAAGAATCCAACCTCACCGATGTCCACAGAGAGACCCAAAAACCCAGCCATCTGAGCCTGGGACCAGCCAGTAGAGACAGGAGAAAGAACCCTCTGAGGGCCACCAAAAAGGCCTGCCGAAGAGCAGCCCAGGAGAAGGAGCAACAGCCTGCAAACACCCAGACCAGGGACCGAGGCCAGAAAAAGAGAAAGCAGAGGCCCACAGGAAGGTATGCCACAGGTAACACCCAACCCAGTAGCAGTGCAACAACCAACCATCCAGGAAGGAAATGGAGCAGACGCAGACGGCCCAAGCCCAGCCCAAAGGGCCGGAAGGAGAAAACCCCCCACCAGCCCACAAACCTCCAGAAACAGGAGCAAGGAGGCCCCCCAACACTGCGCCTTCCCAACCAGTCTTGGAAAAGATCGACCCAGGGGCCATGAAACAACTACACCCCAGGAAATTCCAACTTAAGCAAGGCAACGGCTCAGACTGTGCTGAAATCCAAGATTGAACCAGGGACCTTTAGAACGTCAGTCTAACACTCTCCCAACAGAGCTACTTCAGCCAGCCTGGTGACACCCTTCATGGGAAAGAGACACGTATACCACCGCCAGCCATATCCAAAGCCACACAGGCACCATACCACAGAAGTGACCAGGAAGCCTGGGCACAAGATGCACATGACACCAAGAAATGGAGGGGAAGCCAGAACACCCATATGGCAAACCCTTAAAAGGCGATCCACAAGCATCCAATGCCCACAATGGCTGGGACTGGATGTACCCCCAGGAGGCAAGGCCCAAAAACCCCAAGCCAGGGAGCACCCAGAACCTGGAGACATAGGCAGAGAATGCACAGCCAACATGTAAGGCACAGCCCAACCTAAAAAGAGCACAAATATGGACAGTGAGGCAACAGAAAAATGCATGCAGACGTCAAAGCTGCCCAAGGGAGACCCAGGCCACAGAACAACCCGCTGCTCAACCCAACAAGAGATCAGAGGCTACGGCGGAGGAACAGCCCAGAAACGGACACATACAGTCAAAGTAACCATAGGGCAACGGATGCCCCTAAGGGAAAAAGGCAACCAAGCAAGAAGCGCCGCGAGCACAGCCTTTACCCACCACAAGTGCACCCCCAAGCCCAACTCCACTGTGAAAAACAGGCCTCTGCAATGCGCCTTCCACCCAGCCCAGCCACCAGGAAGACGCAACCCAGAACTGCCCTGTAGTCCCGGCGCCAGCCACAAAGGGCCGACAATCCCACTACCGCCTCCCGGCAAAGCCCAGCAGGCTGGGAGGCACGTGGAGGCACCGTCGGGGTGAGCCCAGCCGTCAGACGGGCAACCCAAGGGAGAAAAACAGAAGAGTGCCACTCCAGTCCAGCAGGAGCAGCACCCAGCACACCTCGCCCCATTCTGTCTGCAGACAGAAAAAAGAACAGAACAAATGCTGGGTAAGTACTGGTTATGCACTCCCGGTGGGAAGGGGTGGGAAAGAGGGTCCCAGCATTCCTTTTGTTCTTTTTTCTGTCTGGAAGATGGTTATCTCCACATGTCATCAATGGGACGAGGACTGGATAATAGCTGTTTACGTCTTAGATCTAGTTGTTACAAAGTCAATATCCCACACTACTAATACTTCCTCCCAATTACACAATAAGAAAATAGCTGAAGCAGAATATTGTGTAGGGCCTTAACAAGTGCAATCAGTATTTTGCTCAAGGTCTCTTGCATTTTAATATTAGATTGAAAGGAATGCTAGCTTAGGAGTGGGAAGGAGGTCTCTGAAGTGAGCAAAAGGACAAGCACAAGTATGAGAAAGAAGGAACAGAAACAAGAAGAAACGGACAGAAGGGATGACCAATAAGGGATAATGTCAAATACAGACTGCACAATGAATAAGGCAGAAAGGCATTGGTTGATTCAAAACCGAAAACAGATTGCAAGAGATTTAAATAAATTGCACTGAGGTGCCTTCATCTTACCCTATGCAAAATTGCTCAAGTTTCTGATACACCGCATGCGGCATAGAGAAGCAGCTCGCCATCACCCAGATGATGATAATGCAGATGACGCCCTTGACGGTGGACATCCGAGGTTTCAGCGGGTGCATGATCACCTAAAATTAAGGCAAAAGTTGTTAGCACCTCAGGTTAGGATGACTTGCACTTTATCTTCTACGGCAGTGACTCAGCTGTTTAAGGCAAAATTTGCAATGGTAGAGTCAACTTTACATATTTTTGCACTAGATGGTAAATTTCCAGCATCTTAACTTGCTTTAGTAGCAGGAAGGGGATGTGATTAATTCTCAAGTATGTCATACACCTGTGGATGCAGATTTTCAAATATTATGGCCACAACTTCACCATCCTATTCCACCATGAAACACATTAATGGTTGTGTAGAGTGGTTTTTACACAAGTAATTGTAAGTGCAAAATCCCATCAAGTTTTCCACACCCAGCAATATGGCATCCAGTATTGACTTTTCCAGTAACATTTCTTACCTGCTAAAATCAGGTGGAATATGCTATTGCTGAAAAGGCCCAGAAAAGAGGAAAATCATGAGGCAAGCAAACCTCTAATCCCTGGTGCTACTTGTTATTCCCCATTCTGGGACAAAACTTGCAGTAAAGAGGTACTAACACCTGGAATCAGTATGCCTTGTCTGATATTACCATCCATTTTTACAAGATAATTTATAGTGGGTTCCTAAAGGGGCTACAACATTGAATCACTGTCAATTCTAACTAAACTCATCTACAAGGCCCTTCATTCGGCATCCTCATACTACAGCTTCATTGCTTTCCCAATGCACCCTGCCTGTGTTTTCCTTACACTGACATCTTGCCCAAACATTCAGCTCTTTTGTCTCCCTCTCCCAAAGCTTCCTCTACCCTCTTTTAATCATGCTGATACAAATCTCGGAAATAATGTGCCACTCTCTATTTATAAGTATCCCCTGGTGAACTTTCCCCTAAATCATTTCTCAGAAGTATTGTCTTTCAGCAAGACATTTGTCTCTGAAAGTAAAGTCTTAAAGTAAAGTCCTTGCCCAACACTTAGATTCTCACAATGCACAACTCCTGCTAACATCTCCACTTAGTCCATCCAAGATAGTTTCTTCTCAACCTCGACTCCTGCTGGTATCTCCCTTTACTTGTGAATGTAAGATATATATACCCGCAGTTGTCACCAGACTATTGTGTGAGAATCACTAGCGAGGGGATTTGGCTCCAACCACACGTTGAGAGCCAGGAGTAAATGCTTTGATTGAGCAGAAGTTGTGTGCTTCCACAAAAAGGTGCTCGCCCTCCATGCAGCTGTGATCATTTTGTTTATTTATAATAATAATATAATAATCCACATTTGTAAAGCGCAAAATCACCCGTAAAGGTCTCTAAGCGCTGGGGGCCGTCGGGAAGATTAAGCGAGCTATTGCCCAGAGTCACATGGTGCTGGGCTAACCTGCCGCCGGAGCCGGGGATCGAACCGTGATCCCCAGATTCCAGCGTCAGTCGCCCTGGCCGCGGCGCCACACCTCTCCCTCTATCCAACTGCTTAAGCTTGAACTATCAGGGGCGCACACATGACATTGGAATGCTATTACAGTGTCTTAGATAATTAGATAGTTTGTGTTGTTTTCCTTTGGCAGCAGGACAGAAGGGAGGAGGGGGTGGTGTGGCGCAGTAGCCAGAGCGGCTGACTCCGTAGTGTGGGGCTCATGGTTTGATCTCTGGCGCCAGTGGAGGCGCAGCTGAGCATCAAGTGACTCTGGACAAAAACTCACTAAATCTCCCCAAACACCCTCCCAACATCTGGATAACCTTAAGAGTGATAAGTTAGCGCCTAACAAATGTTGAATTCTTATTATTATTATTATTATTATTATTATTATTTTTATTATTATTATTATTATTATTATTATTATTATTATTATTATAACCTACATGGATTTTTAGATCTGGCTTGACAGTGCAACTGTCACCTGACAGTGTAACTCACACTAATATTATTCTACAGTTCTTTGCCTCCACACAAATACAAAACTATTCCAATCCTATTTACTTGTAATGCTTCACATTACCCTACAACATTCCTTTAAAGTCAGACTTATGGGGATTCTCAATGCTTTTTCATGTTCAGATATCACCAAGGCAAGTTTGTGCAATTGCACATAATTTCAGGTAATTTTCACAAAAGTTAAAAAATATTTAATTTGCACACCTGTAGTCTAACCTTACCACATTTAAAATCCTGTTGGCATTGATATTCATTATTATGAATGTAGCAAACTTTCTAACCTTAAGAAGTTGGCCAATTTTCCACAATTTCAATACATTAACGTTGGCTAAAATTTCATACACACAACAAAACACCTCAAAATGTTTTCTGAAGTATTTTCACTTGCTACTTATTTGTTAAAAAATCAAATCTTTTTGCAGTTGATACCGATTTTTTTTTAACTTAACTAGTTATTATACTACTGTTTTTGTTCTATAAACCACGACAAAATAAGCCTCATATAACTAACGTTCCTGTCACTGAATGACACACAGATAATCATGTTGACTTCTTCTGTGGCCTGTATCCTCATCCCAGGGTTATGCAAAGTTATTTTAAAATGCCTTCCTTTAACAGGTCTGAGTCATTTTTATCACTTTCAATAATGGCTGCATGGATACCCCAGATTTGCTGTGATAATTAAACAATATGTGAGCAACACCAGCCTTTTCCGAAAATAGCATTCTATTTCAGACTTTTTTTCATGTGCTGGTGTCATTAGTCACCTTCTATATCCAACACAGACATCAGACTCCAATCACCATTAATTATGGGTATGTATACTTGATTAATTTTGATTGGATGGGCTTTATTTGTGAACGTTGAGATATTTTGGGGCATATGTACAAGACCCTAGAGCCACCGGAGGAACACTTTTGTTGACGCTTCGGTGGCGGTATGCCCTGCACCATATTTACAAAGTGGCGTTAAGCCACTTTTTTGTGGCTTCATGGCGCTTTGTAAATATTATACCCTTTCACACAGGTATCTGTATGAAAGCAGAATGCAATGGGTGTTGCTTTGGGTGTTCCACTGCAATACCCATTGCTTTTTTTACGCTGCTCCAGATTTGCAAGCAGGTGTAAATCTGTAGCATCGGCAACAACTAACACCATGCAAGAGCAGGTGTTAGTTAGAATGGCGTACCAGGAGAAATGCCTATATTTCTCCTCATATTTGCTTTTTCTATGGGTGTTGCATCCTGCAGCACACATAGAAAGAGCAACAAGTCATTAATTATTGTTTATGTGCAGGAAGTTGTCCCTTCCTGCACACAAAAAATATTTAAATAATGATGATTTGCTACTTCTATGTGTGCTGCAAAGTGCAGCACACATAGAAGTAACAAACAGCAATTATGGGACGCCTTCCTGCATATACAAATGCATTCCCTGCAATGCAGGCACCTTTATATTATTCTGCAAGGGTGCCAGCATTGGCGCTAGGCAGCTAAATTTAGCACCATCACTAGGGAAACCACAGGTGTGGGCTGTATTGTAGTAATTAAGGTGCATCCCTGCAGTTTAAAAATGTCGGAGCACAGCGCTGCCAAATTTGGTGCACCTCCACGCTCCAACATTTTCTAGTAAATATGCCCCTTTATGTTAGCTGGTGCATACCATCATCGGGCACCTGAAAGAAGTAGTCATCTATTTTCAAAATCACTTCTGCACATTACAGGTGAATTTGTGAATGTAAAATTACGGTTGACAATCTAGATAAGTGCATTTTAAATCACAATTCACTCAGAGCAAACAGTTGTGAATGAAAGTGGTGTGCAGTCACTCATGGTTGCAAGACACTGACTGATTATTGTCTCGTCGGGTACATCAGCACACATTTCTAAAGAGGAATGCGGTCCATGGAGGACAGCATTTAAAGTTGGTGTTAATGTAGCGTACAGAGGCTTACTGGCCTGAGTATACCCCCCACAATAACTTCCTTATTGTGTCACTGGTTGTGAAGTTGTGAGCCCTGCCTTTTGAATATACATTGGATGCACTATCGAAGGATCGTGAAACAAAAATTAAACACAAATGTCTCTTGCGACCCTGCATCCTCCATCCCTGCAAATCCCATCGTAGCTTAAGACAATGCAGGGTATACATACTCAAGCTGGAAGGCAGCTCTCTGTAAAGGTTTCTTAATCAATCTTTATTTGTATAGCAAAGCACTATCACACCTAAGGGTATCTGGGCCCTGAGGATGCCGTGTCTCCAGGATGCCGTGTCTCCATCAAAATGCCAGGTCTTGAGTTTCTTTTCTGAAGTCAGCCAGGGAGGGTGCTGTATATGTGTAATTAGTCTTTTGTAACATATTTGTCACGTTCTGTATATAAATGTCATGTTTTTTCCTCTTTTTCAAATATTTTGTGTTGTGTATATATGGTGAAGAAATACTAAACAGCAAAAAAATAGATAAAATATGATAAAATGAAATAAATACAGTAGTTGGGTGGAGATTCTGACATAGAGAGTATTGCCATAGTCGAGACGGCTGATGACAAGCCTCTGCCTGACAGTCTTTCTGATGTTGATGAGGATCAATCTGAAGAGTCTGCAGAGCATGTGGATGGTGTGGAACCAGGAGGAGGTGACTGTGTTGACTTGTCGCTTCATGGTAAGTTGGCTGTCGAGGATGATGCCGAGGTTGCGTGCATGGTCTGTTGGCATGGGTGCTGTTTCGAGTTCTGCCCACCACCAGCTGTGGTCCCATACAGAGGTGTTTTTTTCCAAAGATCAGTACTTCTGTTTTGCCAGAATTGAGTTTGAGGCATCTGACTCTCATCCATTTTGCCACATTGGTCATGGCATTGCAGAAGTTGGTGGGCGATAGGATTAGTTGAGTGTTATCTGCATAGGAGACTATGTTGAGTCCATGTCTGTCAGTGTGGTCATGTAGATGTTGAACGGGGGGCTGAAGGGCCATGGGGCTGCTTAAAAAATGATGTTCTTGGGTGTGGAGGTGAGGGGATGCAGTTGGATGCTCTGTGTGCATCCTGAAAGGAAAGAAGCATTCCACTTGAGGGTGTTGTGCTATATGCCGATGTTGTGGAGTCTGACGATGAGGGTGTGGTGGGAGAGAGTGTTGAATGCAGCAGATACGTCAAGGAGGATCAGGGCCTCATTTTCTTCATGATCGAGGAGAGTTCTGATGTCGCTGTGTCGGCAATCAGTGTGGTCTCAGTGCTTTGCCTTGTACGAAATCCTGATTGTGAGGCCTCAAGTAGGTGGTTTTGTTCCAGGTATTCAGTGAACAATTGATTGATAGTTTTCTTAAGTACTTTGGCTGGGTTGGGGAGCAGGGAGATTAGCTGGTTATTTTTGAGGTTGCTGGGGTTGGCAGAGGGCTTCGTTAGGAGGGGTCTGACCTCTGTGTGTTTCCATATGTCTGGGAAGGTTGCTGCAGAAAATGGAGGTGTTAGGATGCAGGTGAGTTCGGTGCTGATTAGGTTGGCTTTGAGGTTGAAGAGATGGTGGGGACAGAGGTCGTTGGGTGCCCAGGAACGGATGGACTACATGATGGCTGTGGTGGTCTGGGTGGTGAGCGGGGAACGGGTGGTTATCGTTCAGCTGGTGTTCGCTGGTTGGTTGAGGTTGTCCTGGCTCTGAGAAGGGGGGTGTTGGGAGTCAAAGCTGTTATAGAGAGTGCCAATATCACCGTGGAAGAAATCTGAGAGGGTGTCACAGAGTTCTTGAGAGGGTTGGATTGTGTTCTTCCTGGCTGTCGGGTTGGAGCATTGCTGGACAATTTTGCAGAGTCACAGGAAAACTCTGCAGAATTCTGTGGATTTCCGTGGGTGGGCAGAGTATTGTTCAGACACCCCTAGCCACACAATGCTGCGCAGGCGTGACTTGCGTTGACTCACCACAGTTGTAAAACCATGTGTTGTGTTCTTACTGTAGCATTTCAAAGACCCTTCAGCATGCCTACCTTTCAAAAGTTGCCTCGGCGCTGCCGGTCCACTAAGGCAGAACTCCACTTTAGGAATTGGACTATCGGAATGGACGAGTGGGTGGGTCTGCACTTTGCTGTCACCTTGTCGGCCTCTGTTGGTTTGGTTTTCTTTTGAACGCAGAGCCCGGCTGATGCGGCAATGTCCAACTTCTTGCACTGTGCTCAAGCAGCCTGGGGCTTGTCTGCCCATTATAAAACACTGCAGCTCACTGTCGAGTGTCGAACTTGAAGCCTGCCTCCCTCCGAATAATCAGACCAGAGCAGCAGCATGCCGAGTCAAGCTGCTTTGACTGTTCACTAGCCTCTTGTTTGTCTTCACTTTAGGATAGCCTGGGATGAAGGATGTTAGTTCAGACACATTTGTCAGTGAGTGGCATGTGCTGGGAACAAGTTCTCTGTGACAAAAGGAGTGCTTATGTCCTACTTTTTCCTTTCTTTTCTTTCTTCTGTTTTCCTCACCACTGCTTAGGTTTCTGGGTTGATAACAGCATTCGATTTTTTGCCTTACTACGCCAGTTCAAGATGGCGATGACTGCTTATGTTTAAGTCCTCTATAACTGCTTTCATCCTCTTTCATTCACTGACATTACTTGCAGATTAAACTAATGCAGACACCATGGCAAGCTAAGAGGGAGAGGGAAGAGGACTGACACTGCAATGGGTAGGAGCACTGGGCATTTTCAATCTTAGGTATGTTTAAATATTTGGCTTGACATTATCACCTTCGTACCTCAGTTACACGAGACATTTTACGGGTTCGGTATTGATGTAATGTTTGTTCACAGGCACTTTTATGGGGTACGGCTCACTTGGCGGTGTGGTTTGAACTTTATTTAATATTTACTTGGGAAAGAGAAAGGTGAATTTCTAAACTTAAAGCATGTTACAACATTTGTGGGCATATTATCAACGCCCTTATTAATTCCCGTAGAAGCCCATGTTAACATCAGAACATGGGCTTCCAAGGGAATTAACAAGGATGTATTATCAAGCCCATTATTGCCGTTTTATCGTCAGTTTCCTGCCGATAAAACAGCGATAATTTTAACACCGATCCTTGATAATATGCCCCAAGGTTTGTAATTCTGTAGTTCGTGATGTTTAATATATTGAAGACTGAACAGTTGTGTTGGCCAGTAAGAATGATTTGCATACACCTTTACAGTTAAACACCAGAAATCTGCTGAAGTTTCAGGTTGTTTCAGGTTGTATGGTGCTGAGGGCTTTCTGGCTCCACCAGAAAGTATGCACCAGCATTGTCTGGCATGTGAGGTGGCAGGACATTAGTACCATGAATGATCTATCCTGAGCGCGAAAGGGGTTTCATCCAATGCCTACCAATAAACCGGGTGGGCAGTGTGTTATTTCATTAATTAGGGTTGCAACTGCTGTATGTGGGAAAGAGAAAAACTGTGCAAACTGTATGAACCTTCTTTGCAAAGGCTACTTAGGGTTGCATCGCCTATGCTGTTTGTGCATTGGTTTGTACATTCTGATCTTGTGCCTTTATGCATTTAAGAACTGGCACATCTAGCCATAGCCCGTGTGCATGATGGATATTCCCATAGGGGCCGTACACACATTTGCTTAGTCTGTGTCTACTTTCACTTCCGTGAAATAAATCTTATAGCTATGCAAATAGCTTTCATATCTGAGCCTAATATAGACAGATTTGGCCGCTTGTGAAAATGGAGTATTTCAGTATGTGGTCCCTTCCAGGTAATGCAAAATGTTGGGGTTCCTGAAGTATGTGACTCTTTAGTCTCCCATACCAAACTGATATTCATTGGTCATGGGTAAATGGGACTTCCTTGGAGGGTTGAGGAGCCCTAGACGCTTTGTCCCCTCCACCATCCTCACTTCAAGGGGTCCGGGGCCAATTAAACTCTTCTTCCACTATGGAGACCGTGTGTGCAGCTCTAGCAACCACAATGTTATATCCCACATCAGACAGCAACTGAGCGCCAACGCAGGCACCCTTGCATCATGATGCAAGGGTGCCTGTGTTGTTGGCACAATTTTTTTGTGGAGGAAGGGACACCTGCACAGAAACAATTAAAGAAGGTGTTTCTACATATGCTGGAGAATTCCGTACACATGGAAAGAGAAAAAAACTAGGATAAATGGCAACATTTCTCTTCGTTACACCTGCTTTGGGAAAGCGTTAGATTTACTCTATGTTGTAAATCTGGGGCAGTGTCAAAAACCATGGATATTGCTTGTCAACACCCACAGCAACACTCATGAAAGGCCCCTTCTACGCAGAGTAAGACATTGTCTTACTCCATATTTACAAGTCCAGGAAAAGCCACCCTGTGTGGCCTTGTAAATACGGGCCCGCACACTGCGGCTCTGGAGCGTTACAAAAGTGAAGCTCCAGCAGCGCAAAAGTGCCTCAGGGACATTGTAAATATGCCCCTCCGTATGCCTATCACAAACTTGTGACGGAACTTTGTGAATGGGGTAGTTTGCCCTGGCGTGATGCCTGAGCCGCTCTTCCGAATGGGTGACATTTGTCTCGCTGTAAACATCCATTTTTGTTGACTTTTCTGACAAATACATCACGATTGACTCAATAAGATACAATTTCAAAAGTGCAAAAACATGTCGAGGCTGTCTTGTAGGAAATAGCTAGACCTGCGACAGCTTATTGAGGACAAGGGTGAGGACGCAGGCAGAACATTAAGAGCAGTTGCCATGGCAATGTTTTGCTTTGCTGTTGCGAGGCACCACTCAAGAATCTGATCTCTGCTGCAATGATTCCAGATAATAGTTTCCTTATCCTTTAATATTTAAAAATGCAGTTTATTCCAAAAACCATTGCAAACTCCTTCTGCTCAAAATGTGACTTTGCCATCATATTATGCATATACCAATTGATTTCACTCAAATTCAAGGTGAATGCCTGCTCAAGAAACATTTCGATTACTTAAAAGTACCATCACCCTTTTAAGGACTACATGAACGCGTGTCAACTAGCTGTAGATATCAATTCTTGCACTACTATCTCAACTGCCTCTTTACTTGAGAAGAAAGTAGGGGAAATCTGCAATTTAACTTTAAGAAGTCCCATATACATTTTGCAGCAATGTATTAGTTTACATTTTACCAATTATTACTTTTGTTGATTATTTCTTTCTGTGTGTCCACTGGTACATTTATTAAGCATGCACTGCTGAGTGTCCCTTTTCAAATACATAATATATGAGATAAAGTACCCCCACCACGCATTGTAAGGAAACTGCAAATCACAGAGGAGTTCTGTGACCATACAGGTGAAAAAGACCGAAGGCTGTGTTCCTTTATAAGGAGAAGATTACTCTCTTTGGGGTGCATTTCCTGACATCTGCCCCACCCCAACTGATATTGTTGCCACATCGATCAGATGCCGTCATAGTCTCTTACCAAGTGTTAAGAATCTGTGCTTCCTACACTTTAAGGCTTTGAGATCCATCATCTACACCGATGGAGCAGAGATCCACCAGGCATATTTCTCTTCACACGTGGACCATTGTCTGTTGACCTATTTTCATTTGATTGATCCATTATTACAACCCTTCTATTTGGTTCCCGACTCCATGTGCTCTGAGGCTGCTGTGCAGTGGCATTCAGTGCATTAAATAAAAGAACTAAGTGCATGAATACCCACCTGTGATATGCATTCACTATACACATTCTATAGACTTTCTCAAGAAAATGTAAGGATAAACTAGGCCAAGGGAATGTTATAAGAACATTGCAAGTCACAGAGGAGAATCACAACCAAAGGCCAGGTTCTTTTGTAGGGTCACAAAGATGTCCAGCACAGAGTAGTTTTATAACTACAAACATGGGAGCAGATTTACATGCCCCCTGCTCCACCAGTACGATACTTTTTGTGACGTACTGGTGGTGATTTTGACTGCTCCATATTTACAAGGACAGGAAAAGCCACACTGCGTGGCTTTTCCTGTCCTTGTAAATATGGCCCCTTTACATGCAGCACTTTGCGTGAAAGGCGAGTTCCATGGGTGTTGCTGTGGGTGTTCCCACGGAGACGTAGGGAGGCACAATGAGGAGAAATGTATTTATTTCTCCTTTCCTCTTTCAATGCGTGCTGCTTTCTACAAAGAGGAAAATGCCTGTAGTGAATGTTTTTGTGCAGGAAGGTACTCCATCCTGCACAAAAACAATCTCCCCATGACGCAGGCATTCTTGCACCATGGTGCAAGGGTGCCTGCGCCGGCGTATTGCAGCAGTTTGTGCGCCAGCACAGGGGAGAGCACAGGAATGTGACATATTATTGGAAATATGTTGCATTCCTGTGCTTTGGAACTGCTGCAGGTTGTTCAGCCAAAGGGCTTGCGCTGCCCCGCTGTGGCACTTCCTCGTAAATCTGCCAGATGGATTTGAAGCACCATTATTCTTTCTCTAAAACCTCTTTCAAATTCGTGGCTTCTTGCTGTAAAATCTGTACAGTGAAAATAAATGTGTCAATATGTACTTTGTAATTCAATACAAGCACATATTTCATGAATGTAATGCAGAGTGGCTTTTCACTCTGAGTGATGTCAGTAGACATATGTGGTCTGATTTAGAGTTTGGCTGACAGGTCACACCGTCACAAATATGGTGTATATCCCGTCCACCTTCAGACATAATGCACTTGTAATGAGGTGGGGTGGGTGTCCACCACATGTGTAATGGACTAACCCAGCCGCCAACCCTTAAATGTCAAGTGGAATTAATGGTTACAGAGAAGCAGTAATAATAGTAATAACTTGAAATTCCTATATCCTTTCATACCATAGTTTCAGTTACACATAAGTGGTGCAGTTAACAGGCATTAATATTACCCTAATTTGATGGCACTCAGTTAACCGACTCCAGAAAGATTAAAGGTTGAACTGATCTTGCCGTGATTCACAGTCTTGAGGCCTGATTTATAAAGGCAACTTACACTCTTGAGCAAGTTTACACTTTCAGTGCGTTTACAGCTTTTTGGTTTTCACAAACTGCACTATTGTAATAACTTACACTTTTAAAGTAACTTACACTTTTGCAGTAAGTCCAGAGGTAGGGACTTACTATACAAGTGCAAGTTGTGAATACTGAAAAGTAGTACACTTACTAAAAAGTGTAAGTTACTACAAAAATGCAGTTTGTGAATTGCACTTTGTAGTAAGATTTGTAGTACACTGTGGTGCTACAAAATGTACTACAAATTTTAGCTTGTGAATCATGCCAATGGTCTGCAAGACAAAAGACACAAAATTGATGGACGCAATGCATAACAAATCAAATCATTCACCCCAAGTCAAGAGATCTGGGTTAAATCCATCATTCTTTTGCTCACCATGCCACCCCAGTATAGACCTGGCCATATGCAAATCGGTCTTGACCCTGTGCTTCATGGGAACAGTCCAGCCCAAACTCCCAAGCCAGGTACTCCTTGGACTGGAAACAAGTACGCTAGGAACGGTTTCGGGGGTTCACCCCTCATCAGCCAGGATAGCTTGATTTCAGTAGCACAGTGAGCCCAGGACCCATGTATGGCTGGGTCCAAACTGGAATGGCATGGTAAGTAAAGAAAACGATGGATTTAGGTTCAGATCTCTGTACTGGGTGAATGTATGACATTGTTCTGCATTCTGTCCATCAATTGTTGTTTTTGCAATGGTCTGCAAGACAGCAAATGTCAGCAGTATGCATTGAACTCACTGAGCCATCTTGCCGGTAAATGTAATTTGTAGGTTGTTTTCTTATCATAGCAGAGCAGTGGTGTCCCAAACGGAGTGAAATAGTGAAATGAGAAATCTTTATAGTTATTGACCATATATATCTTCTACAGCCTTCTTTTCTAGCGCTAATCTTGTTTTTCTGCATAGGTGCCGCTAGTAATGCTGAATGTAATCGAGAAAACACCTATGAAATTCTGGGATCTGAAGTTAAGAAAAACAACTGGCTGACTTCAGCCCCCTCTTTTCCTTTTGTACAGTGTGTTCCTCCTGTTCTGAGACACAGACGTGCTCCTGTGCGTGCTTTTCTCATTTACCCCTCACGTAACGTCCAGTATCGTGGATACGTCATTGCGCAGTATCCGGGCTGTGTTTTTACTGCTTTCACTGGAGTCTTTTTTCTACTTTATAAATCCGACGTGTTTCAGATACATTCTCATGTTCTGTACCGGGGATTGTGAAGAGTCATTTCCCAAACTTGATGGTTATATTTTTATGAGCAGAAAAGCAATTTCCTCTTCTGAAATCCGCCATTCAGTGAATCCTCGCCAGGCGCAGCGGGAATCTGTGGCTGCTGCCTCTTAAAATGAAAAATCAGCGGATAAACCACGACTCTCTCTGGAGCCTTGTCGTCCCTAATATCATCATGGACGAAGGGTCAATTGCTAGCCCTTTTTAATGCTTCTCTGGATACTACCCATGTTAGATTTGCCATTCCCCCTGGCTTTCTGAGAGGTGTTTAAATCTACTTTGGCAGCAGGCCTGTTTACGTCATGAACCTAGAATCCAAGGGTTTCCACTGTGGGCCCAGGAAGGCCAGAGCCATGATACATTTTCTCCATCTTCACTTGTGATAAATGTACGCGCCTTAAACCTCTGCCCTGCCCAAGGTTTGCCCAAAAGACTGATTTGGTTCAAGCACTTCTGCACCTTTTTTCGACGTTCCCAAAGCACCTGATTTACAATATCAGCCAACAATAGCAAGGTGACATATTTTCGTGTGTGTCATGGCACACATACCATATACACACCTAACAGTCCCAGATATTCCTGGGGGATATGGATGTGGCAGTTGATCACATGGGTTTGCATGTAGGCATTTAATTGTATATGTTCTATATAGAAAGGGAATGGATGCCGATAAATGTACCCTTCAAGTCAAAATCATTCCTTTTGAAGTCTGCTCTAATGCTGCTGTATGACTCATTGGTGTAAGAGCTACTAGGTACAATACGCGCATCTCACAGCAGATGGTGACACTTGTGATCTAAGGCATGCCGGCCAGAAGAGCAGTCAGATACACGAGTGTGCAGAGGACAATGTCTTGATGATGCCACCAGATTGTGACTGGAGCCACAATACTGCAGCGCGGCTACATTGGACAGCGGATCATACCTGCTTGCAGGTAAGGGAAGCTCCAATAGAAGCTAGTGACATGGATTCCACATTTTGCACATCAAGCAACATCCCACCACCTACTGTGTTTTTCTGGAGTCCAATGATAGTTACTGCTCCCGCACAGGCTCTAACAACAACAAAGTGATGGATGGAAAGCTTAAATTAATCTCAACCACTGCCAATAGCTCAAACTTGCTCTCCAGTCCATTGTTTTTTTGCCACCTCCATTTGGACCCAGGCATATGCAAATCAGTCTTGCACCACAATAGGAATAGTCCAGCCCATACTGCCAGGTCTGGTCCTCCCTGAACCAGAACACAGGCAACCCAAGGCTGGTTTCGTCCTGATTGGGGGTCATCAGTAGGCAGCAGCTTCGTTCCCGTGACTATTATCTATTATCTGGACAGACCTATCGCACGGTGCAACTGCAACAACAACAAGGTGTTGGATGGAATGCTTGAATTCACCTCAGCCACTGAGAATCACCCAGGATCGCACATGCTACCTCTGATTGGACCCAGCCACATGCAAATCAGGCTTGACCCTACTCTAATAGGAACAGTCCAGCCTGACATTAGTCCTTGTCTTTCGTTTGCCAAAAGAGACTGTCTCATCACAATGCCACAAAAACCTAATATTGTCAGCAGAATAAAGTACTAAAAAGATACTGGTAGGTGATTGGCAAAGACTGCTGACACCATTCCATGCAGCATATGCAGGCCTCTCCAAGGGTGTAATTGAATACCTGTAACAACATAATAACTGCACAAAGCAATCCAGGTCAGCTAGGACACTCAAGAAAAGTGTTTCTTAACCTATAGTCCGGGGACACTTGAGGGTCTTTAAATCCTACTCAGGAGGTCAGTGACTGAATAGAAAAATAAGTAATATTACAATATTATTAAGGTGTAGATAATTAAAGAACGAAGCAAACTTTGCAACTGAAAATTTACACATATTATGTAAATATGAAACAATCTAGAATTGGAGGCTACAAATTAAGTTAGTATGCTCAGATTGATACACTTGCACTCCTCCAATTAATCAATTAGAATATAGCATGGAGGTTGAGTGTCCTGAAATGAATTTAGAAAAGCTCAAACTTTCCCATTAGAATTAAAATGTAGATTTTTCTTATATTGGTTTTTTAATTGAATAACATATTTCACCATTTGCATATATGTTTGTTGGATGCTTGTTTCTGTTTTGTTTTGTATTTTCTTTGTGATTCAAATTATCAAAAATTGCTTAGAATAGGTCTCCTGCTTCCATTAAATAATCAGTGGGGGTCCCAGATACCAATAATGGTTCAGTGGGAGTCCTCGGGTTCCAGTAATGATTAAGTTGGGATCCACAGAAGTAACAAATATAAAAACCACTGATCTATAGGAATATTTGGGTGTATTATTACAATTGTCTTTAGGAGGTATCATAGAACACAACCCTGCCACATCCTCCTATCTAAACAGCAAAAAAACTCAGCAGCTTCAATGAGGAAAAGACATGTGAGAATGCTGCCACGTCTACAGCCCAGTACCTCTCAAGTAGAAATGCAAGGATCTGATGCGTGGACAGTCTGCACATTGTTCCTGTTTTCCTAAATGCTCTCACTAGTTTCTAGCAGGCTCATTTTTCATGATAGAATTGCCCAGTTCTGGGACTGTGGATTATCATTAGAGTTAGAAGAAATGGTGCACATGCATAAATGGTGGATAAATCATGCAGAAAAAAACTTGTGATCCCACCACTCCATTTAGACGTCACGAAAATGCTGGATTTGTGCTGACACAAAATCAGCCGGCACTGCCAACAGAAACACTTGACTGGGTGGTTCAGTCACCATAAGATTGCCTTATCACAGTGGAGGTCTCCTAGCCCTATTTATGTTGGGTTGACCATCACTCATTTGCTGTTCTTGTTCGGGTAGGCAAATCTCAATATGGCACCCACGCACAAGGAAAAGCCTTCCTGCATTTTGGAATCACTGTTATTTTGTTTTGTTAGAACAAACTCTTGCTTTGAGAGTTTGTTCTTGCATAACAGTAGGCACTACAAATGTGATGCCCTCTCCACAAAGGCTCAGTGCCTTCAAGGGAACCACCACAATGCTGTCTTCACTGAAGGAACAGAGGTCCCTGCCAAGTAGGCACTCTTAAACAAATCTAAGTGGGTATATTATGTTATATTATGGGAACTTTTAGAGTGCACGATTACCCGGGCGTGTCCTGGCGCTAGTTACTTCTCATTGATGCAGAGTTGGAAAAAACAGGGTTTATTTATCAAAAGGCCAGGAACTACAGAGTATTACAATTAGTCACATAAATTAAGGAGTACTAGAAAAGTGAACGTTACAGCAGCACATATGAATGTGTAATTACAAAATAAGGAAAGAACATAGAAACTAAAAAAAGGAGGAGGAGTAGAAAATGGTGGAACCAATTACAAGAAAAAAATGACCCAATCATGAATATAAGATAATCTATGTTCCATGCCCTTGGGGCTTTTTGAAGAATGTCTTCCTATTAACCGCATATCTGGTGGTTCCTCGACTACTCACCAGCAACTTTATAGCACTACGTGGTTGCCACATTTGTTTAGATTTGCTTTCATTTGCTTTCATTTGTTCTCTAATAATTGAATCATTGCAATTTTTGGGGTCTTAGAATGCTGTGTTCTCCTTCAAGTGGCATATATCCTGATGATGATGCTGGATTGACCTAAGGCTCGAAACACGTCTGTTCACTTCTGCAGCTAAGACTAGAAATGTACTAACTAGTAGAAATGTTGGAGTCAGGGATTTTGCAAGCTTCCCTGTGCATAATTTGGCCTATCTGCTGCTGATTACAACAAACATGCTTTATATTATTGGTTTATTTCTCCACTGTGTGATCACCTGTCACGGTGTATGGGTGATCTGCCAAATATCCTTTAAAATGCATATGAATAATAATCCAGCTTATTTTATACTAAACATACTATTTGATGTATTTTGTTCTGGAGCATTTCCAAGGTGTTTTCTGTTTTTCTATTGGAAATCTGAAATTTCTATTGAAATTGAACGATTATTTGAAATTTGGAAAATTAAAATTCCTTTTGATATATCTATTTTTTCATAAACACTACCTCCATGAATCAGTGTTGCTCGCTATAGTAAATGTCCATGTTTATTAGAGGTTTACAGAACAGCATTACTTGTTTTACACTGGTCTACACTATAAAGTAGTCTTGTCATAGTTCAGGTGGCTTCTGACACAAAGATAAAGGATCCACACACAAAATTACCATAACTTTGCTCATTGGAAATAGGTGGGAAATGCATTCAACCAACTTCAGCGTACAAGAGAGGGTTATAAACCCCACCGGTGGACTGTATTTGCCCCATTCAGATATGGTCAGTTCCTTTCCTCCCTTTGTTCACTGTGATGCATTTTGGTATTTCTGAGTGGATGTCAGCATGGTACACAACACACAGATATTGGTCTGACATTGGTCTTAAACAAGGGGTTGTGTGATAGTGGTGCGAGGGTACCACACATCTTCAGTATGATGAAGCACAGGAGACCCCCCCATCACACTGTCTCCACACTAGGTAAAGTGTTGTTTCCAGGACTCCAAAGGTGAATCAGCCATTAGCACACTACCACTTGAGCGCGAGTGGAGAGCAGGATGCCTCATATATATCTCAACACTTGAGTTTACCATCAAGGTCTGAAATACCACTGAGATATTTATATTTGCAATAGAAATCTAACAGTTAATATGTTAGCAATGCTTATCTATAATAGTGCATCCCAAACATTTCTTAACCACAAACCACTTTTTAGTAGGCAACCCACATAGCTTTAAGGGATAAGAAGCAGGCAATTTTTTACTGTAACTAATAACTAATGCATCATGTGGTAGCGCTGAGTCATTTACAGGCAGCACATTTTCCAATTAAATGGTCACTAAATTTGCACAGGCATACAGTTTAATTGATAAAGCTATATTGCACACAAATGATAATGTGTGGAAATCGGGTGTCAGTGAATGTTTATTATCTTCGCACCACTCCGAACGCGATCCGGCTGGAAAAAGTATGAGTCGTACGCGTGTTCTCTGCCCGACTCGCACAGCTGTGTGAGCGAGCGAGTACGATGCGAGCAACGCGAAATTCACCGGCCAAATAGTTTCCAGTCCTAACCGCTACATATGTCTCATCCGTAACCAAACCGTTCCGTGCAATGGAGACGATTTATGACCGACTCAGTACGATGCCTTAGGGGGTCTGCGTCGGACCCCCATCACCCGCAGCCTTACGACTCAGACACAGGGGGAGACCCACAGGCATGTACGGTGCGGATGGCACTGACGCGTACCCACTGTAGGGGGCACCCTTGTGCGAGACATCCGCATTCAGTCAATGGGAGCCTATGTACGCATCGTACGACCAGCTCCCGTTGACTTCAATGGGAGTCCGACCGAATCAAGTCCGACAGCATGCTTCCGCATCGTAATTGCTCGGTTGAACTGCAGGGGTCCGGCTCGGTCAGAGAACACTCTGGATACGGCTCGGTCGGAGAGCTTTTCGACCCAGATCAGAATTGGGCACTAAGTAGAGCGTCTTGATTTGTTCTCATCCTATTAAAATCTTTGTTTTTTTCATACTTCAGAATTAAAAAGATTTGCTTTATATTTGCTTTCTTACCTGTTGAATGTGTGCAGTTCATTTACAATTATTTACATTTTGTTGTGTGTTAGGAAAAAATGCCATCCTACATCCCTCCCTTTCCCACTTTATGTACTCCAGCAAGATTGTCATGTAATTCATTTTACATTTCTTTATCGGACTGCAAAATAAGAGCTGTTTGTAAAACACTAATCCATATGAAAAAAATTAAACAGAAGAAGACACAGCCTGACATTTGACATCTGTTTTTGAAGGACATCAAGTGTGATATGATAAAAACAGAATATAAAGGCATCTTTATTTATTGCATGGACTTTGGCGATGCACCAGAAATCAGCGGCAACCCATCAGTGGATTGCAACCCAAACTTTGGGAAACACTGATCTATACCATTGATCTAAACATTAGGACAAATGCACATAGATTTTGCAGTGACAGTCTTCCAGCCGGCCACATCTGGCATTTTAGATTTGCTATCTACTGTGGTAGTCATTATTTACATGTTCAATCTCCATTTGCCAAGCTAGCCATCCTGTCAAATTGAAAATCAGTCTAATATTGTGTTTCTGAAAGCTTCAGCTATTCACATGAAAACTGGCTTTCAAGTTATCATCTTTAGAAAACGATGAATAGTCTTTTGATTTGGACAGTCATGAAACAAGGAATCAGACAACATTCTCAGATGTCTAGCAGAAATGTGCAGATGTTCAGCTCACTAGGTTAAAAGTGTCCTTTCTTAAAAGCCTTGAACACCAGCAACAACTTGGACAGGCTTGGAACAGATATGTGTGCCTGATTTGAAAGAAATCAAGGCCCAGATTCACAAAGTTTTAGGGTTGGGTTACTGCTACTTTTGCAACGCTTACCCAATGCTAAACCTTCTTGGGGATTAACAAACCAACCCTAATTAGTATTAGCATTGTTCTGTATGGAAAAGTAACATAAAGCAGAGCGAAATGCTGCTGCGCATTCCATTGCGTCAAGTGGGCGTTACATGGGGAATACATGAGCATTGCCATCCAACCAACCATGCTTTTTTACGTTATCCATATCCACTATCATAAGAAAACAGGGTCTATTGCCAAAAATTAATACTGCTGAAAAGCAGGCATTATGGCCCAGATGTAGGTAAAATAGATTTACCGATTTTTAATTACCGAATCCTACCGATTCGGTAATTAAAAATCGGTAAATCTAAGGGGTGGATATGTAGGAACATCCAGATGTTCCTTTTACCGAATCGGTAAATATCTGTATTTACCGATTCGGTAAATACCGACCGGTAATGCCCCATTCATTCCTATGGGCTTTGAAGCCCATAGGAATGAATGGGGCATTACCGGTCGGTATTTACCGAATCGGTAAATACCGATTTTGACAAGGGTGCAGGGGGTGTCACTTTGACACCCTCTAGCACCCCCAAAAAAGATTCGGGGCCATGTGGCAGGCATACCTGCCCTAAGGGCAGGTCTGCCTGTCATATGGCACAGGTGCATGCACACCGGAATCGGTTTTTTACCATGAAGTTGGATTTCATGGTAAAATACCGATTCTGTAAGGCTTGTGGGACTCAGAAGAGTCCCACCTACATATCAAAAATACCGAATTGGTATAAATACCGATTCGGTATTTTACAGATTCGGTAAATTTACCGATCGGTAAATTTACCGAATCTGTAAAATTCTGGGCCCTACATACCATTTACTAAATACCGGTCGGTAACGGCCGAAAATACCGATTTTCGGCCGTTACCGACCGACCTACATCGGGCCCTATATTTTGTTCTTTTCTCTATACTTTACAATAGAGACTCCACAGTCGGGGTGAAGACCTCCATATGGTTAAGTATTGGGAACAGTAAAAAAGTTAATGAAACTTGGAAAAAGTTAGTAAACATATTTATATGCTAAATATTATTGCACATTGTTTTCAAATATTAATTTTAAATGTAGAACAAAATGAAAAAATGATACATTGCTATTAACCTCATCTTGCACACCTAGAAAAAAAATATTTACCCTGCATTAATAGTAAAAACAATTATATAAAAAATTATAATAGTTATATATATATATATATATATATATATATATATATATATATACATATATATATATATATATATATATATATATATATATATATATATATATATTTATTCGCTCTGTTCCTTTGGTATATATATATATATATATATTTATTCGCTCTGTTCCTTTGGTTGCAAAAGAAAATTCTGCACTTACGGGGGCCTTCAAAGACAACTTTATTTCTCGATGCCCAGCAACAAACGCGTTTCGGCAAACTTCCTTCTTCGGTGTTGATGACACATCGAAGGAGGCCATGTTTTAAAGACATTTCATCAGTACAATATATATATATATATACTAGCAGCCCGTCCCGACGTTGTCCGGGAGCAACAGGCTTCCCTGACCCCCGCCCGCCCCGACATTGTCCAGCAGCCCGGCCCCCGCCTGCCCCGACCCCCGCCTGCCCCGACATGGGTCCCCTTACCTCAGCCGCCGCTCCTCCCGCCTGTCCACTGCTCGCACCGCCGCTGGCCTGGCCGCTGCTCCTCACGTCAGCGCTCCTCCCCCGTGCCATGTCCGCCGCTCCCTTACCTCAGCCGCCGCTCCTCCAGCCTGTCCGCTGCTTGCACCGCCGCTGGCCTGTCCGCTGCTCCTCACGTCACCGCTCCCCCCCCGCGCCATGTCCGCCGCTCCTCGTCATGCTCCTGGAAGCCGCTCCTCCCCGTGCTCCTGACGTGAGCACGCACGTCGCGGCCGGCGCTACTTCGGAGGGACTACTTTTTTTTTTACTGTAAATTTTTTTAATAACCTTTGTTTTTTACATTTATATAGCCTATAACCATCTACACACCCTGATGATTCCAACGGTGTATTGGGTGTGTGGATTGGCGCTGTGGTTCCCGAGTTTACCCGCCTCAAAGGCTGAAAGTTCTTCCTTTATTATAGTAGTATAGATATATATATATGTTTCTTTCGACTTAACATTATTTACTATGGGCTGATATTTTAAGCCCCTACCAAGTATGTTGCAATTTTAGTGGTTGGCCAATTGTGGTACAGGAATTAATACGGTTAGCACTAGCAACTTATTATCAATAATAATACGTCTTCTAAAGCGCTATGGTTACACCATAAGGTGTATCCCCGCGCTAGGAGCAGATCATCCCAGGCAGGAGCAGTGCACTAAAAGGAATAGTGGCTCACCCAGACTTACCCAACTTACACTTCTAAATGTGGCTCCATCCCCTTTCTTGGAGGGGCAGACAAGTAACTCTACATTTTTGGATAACTTTACTCTCAGATTTTTTAAATAGCCTAAAGTGGTGCAGTTTCTCTAAAGTGTAAGGTAAACGTACATGTATAACTTACTCACAAATATACGTTTTCTTTGTTGTTACCACCTATTAGTGTGCAGCAAAGCAGAAGGCCGATCATCCTTAGGTAGTTTTGATAAAGATTGGAACTGTTTGCAGATCTTTTCAGTATATTTTCCCTAGTATGACTGATTTCATTTTCAAAACTGTGATTTTTGTTCACAAATATTATTCTGTAATTGGAAAAGTTACTTTAGCTGATGCAATGAACAGAACGTTTGCATCTTGTCACTGGAGGACTATGGCAGACTAAATATTAGGTGGAGTAGTTCACAATCCATAGGTTAATAATATAATCTGCACAACCTCAGATGCCACTACATGATCAAGGTAATAATGTATAGAGAACTGTTGGTTTACTGTTCTAATTCTGCATTTACTTACCCTGACGATTGTAGTGAAGTTTTGTGGAGTCAAAATCTGTGTGTTTTGATAAAACAACTTTAATATTGTGACTCCCCACTGTATTGTATATGTTCACATTATGCTTCAAGGCCTTGCAGGTTTCAAGTCATTACTTTATGTAATTTAGGTAGTCACATGTTTGTTTCCGCACATGCAAAATATGCAAAATAAAAATTTTCTCTGAGATGTGCCTGTTGTAGTCAGTAATGCGGTTGATGTAAATGTATACTGCAGCACACATGAAGCATTTAACTTTTATGCCACTGGGCACTTTCTGCATACCATTGTTATAGACAGACTTAATTCATGCTTAGGGGTTACCGCACCTGCACTGGGAAATCTTTAATATGACCCAGTACCATGAGTATACTATGCCAGTAAAATCTAGGCAAAAAACAAAAATATGAGGACCACTCAAAAACATTTGCCTTGCAACTGGCTAATTATGTTCATACTATTTTGCCTATTTTCTTTACTTTAATACTTGCTTCCTCAGGGCACAACTCTGTTTAAATGTTGGCATGTTTGTTTTAGATAGATTAAAATGATTGAGAAATAGTTAGAATCACAAAGCAGATAAAATGGAAATGTTTGAAATCTCCTTAACAGCTATCAAAGCCTCGGACCTTTATTCTTCTGTTTACTCCAAAAAGAGTAATGTAGTTTGTTGGGATGTAAATTTTACTTTTGCATAATTATATTTCCATAACAATGGATTTGTTCCTTATATATAAGTAGGTTGAATGTGTAGGTATTTAGCTTTTTGAAAACGCTTGCTACACTTTTACTATTGAAGTGTTAACAAAAGAAGATGAAATATCTCAATCGAGTTATACTGCCACACTGAATATTTATTTCGACGAGTTGCTTGAATTTTCTTTCAATATATCCGTTAGCAAATTTTGTTGGGCATTACAAAGAAATAATGAATAGTGTTTGGTTGGTAGATTCATTTAGAAATGAATGCCAAAAACATTCATATCAAATGTCTGTGAGAATTGTGTCATTTAATTGTATGGATGTTCAGCTCATTATTTAAGATATAAATTTTTATGAAACCATGTTCACAGGGATTTACAATTTGTCTGCCCATAGTCAGTAGGGTACACTTTTGGTCTTATGTGTTCCCTGACTGGTCGCTTCTAAAACAATATTTTTCAAAAAGATGATTTTTTTTAGAGAAGGTATATTTTCACATGAAGGAATATTTGTCTTTGCAAAAGAGAGAGTTCATTGTAAGGATATCAGTGTCTGAATTTTCTCTAAATTAATTATTCCTTTAAAAGCTGAGAATGATGAGCTCATGCGCATATTCAAATATTAATAACTTTGTTACCAGAAACAATATGCAAAATTATATCCCTTTTTATTAAGATAGTGACAAATGTATCCTGAAGATATATGGGTAGTTGATGTTTACACATTTCCATTAAAATTTGGAAGAATGGAAATTACTTTACCTTCTGAGATTTCCAAAATTGAATAATCAAGAATGGCGATTTTAAAATCTTTGAAAAGAGATTTTCAAAATTGGTAATACACAAGAAATGACTTTGTGTTAAGATAGTCATGAATGTATACTGAAGATGCAAGGGTGGTTGACTTTTACACATTTCCATCAAAATTTGTAACAATGGAAAGGATCTTGCCTTCTGAGGTTTTTAAAATTGTTAATATTCAAGAAATGTTTTTGTCACTAGATAACAGCTCGTTAATTTCCTGTTCGACCACATTTAATACATATTCAGTGAAAAGTATTGAAGAAATATGTCAGTTAAAAAAAAAGTTATTTCTAAAAACAGGAACAAAGTAGAAAAAAAACAAAGACAGGCATTTAGACTTTGTTTGCAAGGGGAAAAACGTATGCTAAATGTGAGAGTAGCTGTTTTCTGTGCATTTATCACAGTTATTATATTCAGAGAAAAGTCACTTTCTGTATCAAATAAATGTTATGATACCTGAACAAGATGTCAGTATCCATTGTAGCAGCAGTAAACTGGTTTTAATTTTGAATCAATAAATGAAAAAAAGGGAGTAACAACAGGTTTCACTCTTAGTTACCATTTAATTGTAAATTCTGTAATATTAAGGTTACCGGTTTGGGTCACACCAGTAACAAATTGGTGATATAACTGCAAATGCCCAATGATCTCTTATTGAGGGCTAAAGAATTTGCTTTTCTATTTCTGAAAATTGCCTGAAGCATACATCATATACATCAAATCAAAATTAAAATAATAAATATGAGTTTGTGTAGAAACTTCAATTTGGTTGTGGCCTTCTAAATAGGTCCAGCTACAGGAACTCTATTTAAGATAGTTGATTTCCTTTCCAGAGTGCCTTAAACAACTATGGTGCAATGCAACTAAAACCTCTGGTAAAATAACTGTCTGTATGCTGAATTCACACAGCCCAACTTCTCCTATCCCGTAGCATCTGTATTAATATTACATTTGTTCTCCAGCAGCCCATGCTCCTAGACATATTCACACTGCATAATATGTAACTAAATGTTAAATCAATAACCTTTGCAAGGTAAGTGCTTCAAAAATCATAGTTGATAGGTATAGGTTAGGATAAATTAATTCTGTGATTCTGCAGCCACAGCATTCTCCACACAATTATGGAGCCACCACACTTGCTACATAATCTACCATCTTCTGCATAACATGCATCTTTAACAGAAAATTGCTTCTACCTTAACTGATTAATCAGTCACTAGACAATAGAGCATCACACATGGTACCACATAGTAATACAAAGGTCAACCTTTCAGTTACACAGGCCCATATTTATCAAGGTGCATGGGTGACACAAACCTAAATGAGATTTATCAAACCATGTAATGCCACCTTGTGTTGCCCTGCATGGCTTTATAAATCTAGAGTACCACAAGGCAGTGCAAATTGCTGCCTTGCCTTACTCTGTGCAGGGAGATGTTCCATGGGTGGAGTGTGGGTGTTCCCACGCAGCCAGCCTTGCATTCTGATACATTCCCGAATTTACCAACACTGGTAGAACTGGGAATGTGTCAGAACTCTATGGCTCAAAGCAGAGGTGCAACAATGAGAAATATCTTTATTTCTCCATTGCAATGTGGTTTATTAGTAGGGGTTGGTAGGTACCTACCACTAAAAATAAGACCAAAACTATAATTTAAGGTCAAATCAAGGTCTCAGTAAATTATTGCCTTACTCAACCCTTGGTAGCTGGCTGCAAGCAGGTGGGCTTAACTTAGGAGACAGGTGAGTAAATCAATTAAAAGCACAAATACATTTAATATGAAAGACACAAAACACAATAAACATCCCAAACCATTTAAACTAATGGAAATATTTTTATGATTAAAATGACAGCAACAGAACAAAAAACAAATCCAAAAGCACCACTTTAGGGCATCTGGCCGTCCTTGACCAAGACAAAGTCAAAGTTTCAGGCCAACCGTCATGGAGCACGTGCTGGATATACTTTGGGGTAGGGCTCAGTCAAGTTGTTACCGTCTGTGAGGGGGCGCTAGAGGGTGCACGACCATGATGGCCGCGCTTTAGTGAGGCTCCCGCCAGACCGGGCGGAAAAATTACTTTCAACACTATTCTACATCTATATCTAAGCCCATCATGAGCCTACAAGAGTGCAGAGAATATACGGCATGCCATGAAGTAATTTGTGGAAGGCTAGCTTGCTCTAGCATTAAGAACGGGGTCGGCGAAAAACTGCTCAGGAGGAAGAGGGAAACGGCTGGAGTGGTGAGTCAGCTGCGGAAACTGGGACAATCCGAGGCTGAGGGGGCCTACGGCATAAGGGTAAGGAGAGGTGATAATGTCACGGGACACAGGCGCTACAGTGCTGTGGAGCACAAAGTCGATTGCAGCGGAGGAATCGCCGAAGCCGCAGCTGCTGTGAGACTACCCGTATGCTGCAGAAGGCAAGGTGCGTAAAAGGAAAGGCCATTGCGCTGGGCCCACTACGAGGCACAGCCTGATATACATGAACCAGTGGGTAGAGAGCACCTGCAACTTGGAGTGCCGCTCAGGATCTCTACCCTTACATAATGCCCTGAGCACATAACGGACGATCAATATGGGGCGCATTGATGCCAAGCAGCCCAAACTTACGTTTGACTCCCGTAGGCCGCCAAGATCGCGATCACCGGAGCAGACGGAATCGGAGCCGACCATCCAACAGGAGGAAAACTGGAAAGCACTGCTGCTGGGAATGAAACAGAGTTTCACGTCCATTGACGCGAAAATGGATTCCATGAACGCCAGAATGGACTCAGTGGTAAATAAATTACACCATCATGGCCAGCGAATCAAGGAAGCAGAAACAAGGGTATCGGAGCTAGAAGATGGGGCAGTGGCAAGCAGAGAACAGATACACCAAATGTACAAACTGCTTAAAATAATCGCAGATAAGAATGAGCATTTGGAGGCACGCTCCAGGCAAAATAACGTCTGTGTCCTAGGCCTGGCCGAATCCACCAATACTGGCAGAATGGAGGACTTTATAGAAAAGCTGGTCGTTGAATTATTTGGCAAAGAGGCCTTCTCTGCACACCTGATGGTAGAACAGGCTCACAGGTCTCTAGCGGCGCGACCGCCACTAGGAGCTGGGCCTCAACCTGTTATAGTACGATTCCTCAACTACCAAGACAGAGATACCGTGCTATGTCTAGCTCGAGAAAAACAGCCAGTCTGATACCAGAATACCACTCTCGCATTTTTCCCTGATTTTACACAAGCGGTACAGGAAGCCCGATGTAAATTTACCACAGTGAAGAAAAAACTAGTGTTGCAGAACATACCATACACCATGATGTACCCGGCAAAACTGCGCATAACACACCTAGGGAAGCAACATTTCTTTGGCAACCCCGAACAAGCGGAAGACTATCTTAAGAAGACTTGGAGAGCAGCCTCCCAGAAAGCCGAGGAACGTAGTTGGTCCAGATCCCCCTCGCCGATGGCGAATCCCGGCTGACGTAATTGACTGTAACCAGAGTGAACAACACTTTCAAGGCACTTATACTGACTGTGAACTTCTCCAAATTAGTGACGTATGAACGTATGTTACTAACAATATGTTTAGTTCCGCCTGGACACTCACCTCCATCCCACTGAAGTCATCCGCCTTAACAAGCAGAGCGGCGGGTGGGTGAAATAGAGGGGGAGAGTGGGCAGGTTGTGGGCCTCTAGCGACTCCCGTATGAGGGCAAACCCTATAGATTCACCCCTTAAGAGAGTGAGGTTAAGGGGTGTTAATGTTTTTTCTAGAGGGGGGGCATACCTGGCAAGTTGGGGAAGCCGGAGAGGGAGGGGGGAGAGGGGTTGGTGGGAAAGGTTTATTACCGAAACGTGCACTGAGAAGCGAAATAATTGTACACACTATCAGGAAGGATACAGGGAAAGGCAGGCACTACAACGACTAGGAACGAGCTGAATGTTTTAACCTGGAAAGTACGGGAATTGAATAACCCAAGGAATCGGAGGCAGGTGCTTGGGTACTTAGATAGACATTATGTTAAAGTGGCCCTACTGCAAGAGACACACCTAGAACCGAAGAATTTGCCCCGATTTGCAACAAAATGGGTGTCTCATCAGTGTTTGGCATCGTACTCTAGTTACTCGAGAGGAGTAGGCATATTAATTAAACGGGGAGTGCAGTTTGTGATGGGATGCTCCGATGCCGACAGAGACAGTAGATATTGCCTACTCTGGGGGAAGTTGAATTCTGAGGAGGTGACATTCGCCAATTATTATGGGCCCAACACGGACGACACACACGCTCTACTCATGCTCTGGAGTAAAATTCAAGCCATAGGCTCTACTTACATTATATGTGGGGGATTTAATACGGTACTAGACCCGCAAAAGGATAGATCCCGAGCCTCTCCTATGCATTACACCAACACACACCGAGCATTCTCAAATGAGTTCGCACACACCGAGCATTCAAAGACATAACTGACAACCACTACTTATTGGACGCATGGCGGTATAAGCACCCTACACAGCAGGAAGGGACACACCACTCAGCGGTGCACTTGTCATGGGCAAGATTAGACTACTTGTTAGTGTCAGTGGGAATGGCGCACTGGCTGGGCAGAGTTGAGCATCTAGCCCGCACCTACTCTGACCATTCGCCTGTTGTAGTGGCTTTGCAGACTCCGGTCAATCAGACCTCCAATCTTAGCTGGCAATTGAACCCATTGTATCTACAAGATGAAGTGTTTAAAGCGGAAATCGAGCAGGAAACCCAAGATTTCTTTGAAAGGAATGTAAAGTCGGTATCAAGCCTCACAACTGTGTGGGAGGCATTCAAAGTCACAGCACGAGGATAGTGCCTCTCTAAAGGGGGAGGAATTCTCAAAGATCTGCGCAGGGAACTCCGTAAATTGGAGGGAGAGAACTTACGTCAGGAGGAGGGAGTGATGCTACAAGGGCCAGAATACACACTAAAATGACAGAATATGAGGAAAATCCATTATGGCGTGTATCTACGGAGAATGAGACCGCCCAGTGAAGGCTTTAGTGAACACTATACACCCTCCCGAATTTGCGAATTGCATAACAGAAATACAGGATGAAAAGGGCCGGACACATAGGAACTTATCAGGGCAATTGGACACATTTGTTGAATATTATAAAAAAAACTCTACACCTCTCAGAGAGGCTCTCCCGTGGATTTGCAGGAATATTTCGAGGATACAGCCCTGGCATGGCTGGGTGAAACACAGAAAAAATTCCTTAATTTGGACCTAGAAGTCCGATCCATTGCAATTCATATCGGCCCCTCTCGTTACTGAACTGTGACACCAAAATACTAGCAAAGGTTTTAGCCACCCGTCCTAACTTATTAATGGAGCGGTTGGTCCTGCCTGACCAGGCGGGATTTGTGCCGAACCGGGTTATGTCTCACAACCTGAGAACCCTATTAGCTGTAATGCAAGATGTAGATCCTAATTTCTCGGCGGTGGCAGTCTTTTTAGACGCCACCAAGGCGTTCTACTCGGTAGAGTGGGACTACTTAATGGGAACTCTACGATATATGGGCATGCCGCAAACCTTTCTGAATTGGGTGCAGCTACTATACCAACACCTGCGAGCCGCAGTCTTACTGAATGGGAACCGTTCTGCCAACTTTACCATATCAAGAGACACGAGGCAGGGGTGCCCTTTATCCCCAATCTTATTTGCGCTTGCTATAGAGCCTTTAGCAGCGAAACGTAGGCAGTACCATAATAACAGAGCACTGGTGTACCCGTCTCGACTGCTACTAATCTCCCTTTACGCGGATGACATGACCCTCGATATAAAAAAAACCAGGACAACCTGAACCCAGTACTGAGAGAAATTACTAAATATGGGGCTATCTCAGGGATCCAGATAAATTGAAACAAATCGGCTGTATTCCCTTTAACGAGTCATGCTATACAACACCAATTGGATTACCCCCTGATCTGGGAGACAGAGGACTTCAAATATTTAGAGATACATGTTACTCGAGATAAAGGCGAACTATTGCGGGCTAATTACGGAGTAGCTATGGATAAAATGACAGATAATGTATCCAAATGGATAAGATTGCCCTTGTCAATGGCGGGTAGAATATCCCTCATCAAAATGACAATATTGCAGAAATTCCTCTACTTATTCATTAACATTCCTTACTACCCAGGAAGGTTCTTTTTCAACATGCTTAAAACACAGCTGACAAAATTCATTTGGGGTGGGAAACAGGCAAGACTAAATCTAGCTACACTGATGCTACCTTACAATCAGGGGTTACGACGTTTCTAACTTTGAGCAATACTATTAATGTGCGCAGGCACATTTTGCTGTCTATTGGATCCACCCTCCCCCCTTTATGCCACATTTAGCGGTGGAGGATGGCTACATGGCCCCGACGCCCCCTGAGAGTTACCTATACAGGTGGCGGAGAGAGGGAGAGATCCATCCACTGTGGACTGCACTGTGTCCACATGGCGATGGATGGCAAAGAAGTTAAATGCACAAATGATGTACTCCCCAAGGGTGAAGCGAACCCGGGATCCGATAATACAAATTACATATGAGGGGCTGTGTCGCAAAATGCTGGACAAATTGCAATATAGTACTTGGGGGGATCTATACATGGGGGGGACAGATCCACAATAAGGAACAGTTCTTTGGAGAGCATACGCCTACATTCATGGCCACATTCATGTATACCCGTTTTAAGCAGAGTATGAAAGCCATAACTCCAGACTTTCCGAAGGAGCCGGACATATTCCCGCCATTACATATGATACTGCAAGCAGAAACTCCTAGGCATATAGTGTCCCAGTTATACAAGCAGATCAGACATAATCCTCCCCCCCAGCTCTTGCGGGCCAGAGTGGAATGGGACAAAGACCTGGAAACGCCTCTCACAGATGACCAATGGGAAGTCTGCTCTACACAGGTAGAAGCAGTTACCAGTAACAGTATATTGAGACTGATACACTATAAATTCCTTCACAGGTTGTACCATACCCCGGCCAAACTACATAGATTCCATCTCAGGACAGACGACAGGTGTGAACGCAGTGGAAGGGTAGGAGCGGATTTCATGCACTTAGCGTGGCAATGCCTGAGAGTGGCGGAATACTGGGAGAAAGTGTTTGAGGGACTATCTGCTATGATTGGAGTGAGGGTAGAACCGGCCCTGCTTTTTGGTCTCCTGGACTTGACTGGGGATATCAAGACGGTGCACAAAATGTTTTTGGCAGTGGGGCTACTGCTGGCAAGGACACAAATGGCATGTAGATGGGGGAAGGGGCGGGCACCTAAATTCAAAGACTGGATTAAAGATTTAACAATGTGGCAAGAACATCTTCACCATTATGCAGAATCGCTCCCAATTAGATCCCGACCCAAGGATATCTGGGAACCACTGGTTACCTACCTAGTAGCGCAACAGGCAGATAATGAGGAGGAACACGGAGAGACGGAGATGGTGGGGGAGGAGGAGGGAGAACGAGTACCAATGAGGTCTTAAGGAGGCGTAGAGTCTCTGTAAGTAGTAGGAAGGCCCAAGGCACATAAATGGATTGAACACACAACTGAACATAAATGCTGAAGGGCACAGACTGCAGTTAATGTATACTGAGAGACTGTATAAGGGGCGGGGATGGACATTGAGCGTGAAGCCCCGTTCCAGGCGAATATAAAAAGGTTGACTATGTATGGAAGACTCGATAAATTGCACGAAGGAGGGTGGACAGTTAGAGGGAGGGGTTGTAACCATTAAAAGTCATGGAAGGTATTTATAACAGAAGGGATACAAGGACAACTATAAATATATGACTGTAACAGAAGTATGTGACATGTCCATTCCTTGTGATGCTGTAATTTGTTAACCTAAATAAAAGTTTTTGAAACTTAAAAAAAAAAAGAAACGTTTTTACCGTCTGTTTTAGTCATTTTTTGGGAGCTTTTTCTCTTGACGTCAAGCGAGGCTCCTTGGCATGCCAGCTTTGGGTTAGACGACGGCGACTTGGCTCAGTGCACTGCTTCAGTTAACCCCTGGAAGTCTCTTCAATGACGAACAGCTCTAGAGCTTCAGCAGGGCAAACCTGAATCTCAGGTCAAGTCGTGGTGCAATGTCGCCAGTTTGACTCTCGTCGACGGGTTGGTCACATTATGGAGCTTTTTGACAAAAATGCTCCAAACTTCTCCAAACATCTGGATCTTCTTCTAGATGATCCCTTTGGGGTTCTAAATTGTCCACAGCTCCAATTCAAGGTTCCAGAAGCTCTTGGGATGTTGGGACTACATTTCCAACTATGCACCAGGCCAAATCCTTTGAAGTCCAACTGCGGGTGGTCAGCTGGTTTCTCCTTGCTGAAGATGATGCAGGTAGAGTTATTTTAACCTGTTGCTCTCAGGGAGTCCACTCCGTCACTTTTTAAAGCACAGCAAAACCCTTAGGGCTGTAGTTCACAAAGTGTGCAGTAGATGCAGTCATTCCAAGTGCAATCCTGTTGGTGCAGGCCATGGTTTCAGCAGGGCAGTCCTTCTTCTTCTTGCAGTTTCATGTAGGGATCTGAGTTGTTGGGCAGCTATCCCATATATTTCAGTGCTCCTGGGGTGCCAAGCAGGGGTGCACCACTGGCCAATGGGGTGCAGGGTGCCACCCTCAGGTATGACAACTTCCTCCAAAGTGTGCCATAGTCTTGTCCCAGAAATCACTATTCTTTTCAAATCTAAATTGGAAAAACTCTCTCCTGGATGTTAAGATCGGGCTACGTCAACCCACTGGCATGACTAAGTTTCTCTAACACTCACCTTCCAGCCCCGCTGCCAATTCAATTACTTGGGCTACTGTCTGGCTTGCTTTGCAGGATGTAGGGGTGAGCCTGTGTCCTGTCCTAACTGTCATTCCAGTTTGGCTACTCTACCCCCATCCTGCCTTTTGCTCTGCAGCTGAAGTTCTCCTTCCACCAGTTGTCCTTTGTCTCTATGCAGGCCACTTCACACCTCATCAGAGACGTTTTGGCTCAGCCTGTCAAAGGCTGTCCAATCGGGAGCAGCTGCTGTAAGGCTAGAATTTGGTTAATCGGTGGAAGAGAAAGCGGAATTTCGAGAGATTACAATTGGACCCTTGGGGCTTCATTGGGGAATGAGGAATGCTTGGGAAATCAGGAACACAGTCCTCAGTTCTGATGATAACTCTTCTTTCTCCCTACGATTTTCACACAGAGATTTCAGCTATTTTCTGCAGCCGTTGTACCAGAGTGAAGCTCCAAGATGCCAAATGCTGATTTGGCTGGTAATTCTGGTTCCAGACCCCATCGGAACCTCGAATAGTGGCCTTAGAGTAAAGTGTGGGCATTTTCTGAAAATACCTCCACTGATTACCATTCTGTAGTGTTCTGCATTAATGGTGTTTTACCCTGCAAAGTTCTTTGGGTCAAGAGGACATGTCTCAGTCCAACATGCCTGAGCAAGACGAGTCCTCTCACTAGGCAGGAATATTCATTGCCTAGATGCAACTCGTGCACCATGAGACTTTGCTACCAGGACGACCAGTTTTCAGCTCGGACGAAGACTTGTTTCCCATGTGGGCTGCAGGCCATCTTGGGCATGTTGGAGTTTCAACCTAATCCAGAATCTCAATATTAACAATACTTGGCTAGGTCATATCTAAATTATCCCCGCAAATGAGTCTTTGCTGCCTGGATTTTGTGTCAAAAAAGCCTTCACAAGTAAGGAGAAGGAAAAAAACACAGCTACATCATCAATTAACTCTCTGAGGCACATTATGATGGAAGCGTCACCTGCCTGCTAAGTTGGCAAGATCCTGGCCTCCACCTCCCTGGTGAAGGACTCTGTGTTTACTGAGAGGACCCTGTCTGCTTGGCATGGATCTGTGTGCCTAAAGCACACCCATTGGGGCAGCAGTTACACTTTAGGTATTAAGGCAAAACCGCCTGCACCACTATTGGAATACCACACTTAAGTCTCTACAGAAGGTGCAAATACCAGGAGCGTAATCGCTATACGGTCCTAACAGGGAATAGGAGAGCCCTATTTCCTTAACAACATGCACACAAAATTTGGTCTGCACCATTCAAAAGTTCAATTTATTATATACACTTTTTTCACAAAATAACAATCTTTAGTAAATATGAGGTGTTTAGTTATTTACCCAAAGAAACAGCAAATGAAGAATCTTCCCTTCAAATCAGTTCTTTATTCAATTTTCTTTTTTTTAAAAGCAGAAAGCCAGATAGCCAACGCGTTTCGGACTTCTTCAGGGCGTAGTCACAGTCACAATGTGGCCGAACCAGACGACCACATTGTGACTATGACTACACTTATCGATGGCTTTACTGACTGCCTACAAATATTAGAAGTGAATGCATTTTTTAATTACGGGAGCCTTCTTTCTCAAAAATAAAGAACACAAACAAAGTGATAATTGAGGACCGACATGAACTGCTTGTGAAACATGAATATGATACAGTTTACTAAGCCTGAAGAAGTCCGGTAGCGGACGAAACGCATTGGCTATCTGGCTTTCTGCTTTTTTTTAAAAGAAAATTGAATAAAGAACTGATTTGAAGTGAAGATCTTTCGTCTGCTGTTTCTTTGGGAAACAACTCATATTTACTAAAGATTGTTATTTTGTGAAAAAAGTGTATATAATAAATTAAACTTTTGAAGGGCGCAGGCCAAATTTTGTGTGCATACACTTTAGGTATGACTGAATACCGAGCTGGACCTCATGTTAATGTGGCAGACTCAGTATTCGTTTTTGTTCTTCAGAATTCATTCCACAAAACACATAGGATGTCCTTAATGCACAGGGACTTTTCTCCTTTCATGTGAGATACATGTGTTTGTTTTCTGTGTTTGACTGCCATGCTTGACATGGTGGTTCCGTCCAAGAAAGAAATCAGTGATGTTGGCCTGGCTTCCATGAGCCAAGATGGCTGTCAATGTGAACTGGTGGTAGATGTTGATTTGGCCTCTGAGTCAGGGGTTTCTAATGGTGCGGCCAGCTGAGGCTCCACTCTGGGAATCCAGTGGGTCCCTCAACTCTAGTCGAGGCAGGGAACCTCACATTCAGCATGAAGAGAGGTCCACCTGCTTACCACAGCGCCCTCACTTGGCTGAAATGTAAATGATCCCCTGAGAGCTTTAGTCAGAATGAGTCAGTATTGAAAAATCCTCTGCTTTGTAAGTGAAAGAGTCATTCTGAGTTGTATTTGATACTGGGACACTATCCCCGTGGGAATTCTCTATTAGTAGCTGCCTCTTCCTCTACATTTCAGGTATCCATACAACATGTTTGTTTATGGTTCGCATGTCCAGTTTTATTTTGGAAAACTATTCATATAAAGATCTAATAGAATGGTAAGCCAGACTCTAATCTCTCAGGATATTCATAGATCTACGAGGTGATTATCCCACCATTAACACCTTCGCTGGGGCGGCTATTCCGCCGCAGCGCTAAGGGGGCGGGGGGCCGCGCAGCGCACCCATGCTGGTGACGGAACCGCTCCGTCATCTGCCTCGGTTTAGCTGTGCTCATGGCGGAGCGGTTCGGTCATGGCCCCGCCCGCTCAATAGAACGCGCCGCGCAGGCGCGAAATCAGCACCGTGCAGGCGCGTCGGGCAGGCCATGACGGAACCGCTCCGTCATCAGCACAGCGCCACCGTGGCTGATGACGGAGCGGTTCCGTCATCTGCACGGAAAAGGTTAAGTACAAGTGCATACATACATTAGTATGTATGTACCTGTTTGTATGTATGTATGTATGTATGTATGTAGTTATGTATGTATGAGTTCAAGTACATACATACATTAGTATGTACGTACTTGCATGTATGCATGTATATATATATATATATGTATGTAGTTATGTATGTATGAGTACAAGTACATACTTTGGCATTCTTTGGACATCCCCTACCTTGCAATTCAATGAATGCCCCGGAGACGAGTACACTTGACATGTTTCAAACTCAATAGTTGTACGTTCAGATCACTCTTGTTACCTGGTGTCGATCCAGAGCGATGGCGACCAGAGTCAGCACCGAGACGTGGACCGAGCAGTACTGCGCGAAGCGGCTCAGGTGGCACATGAGCTTCCCAAACACCCAGGTGCTGCTGACGAAACGGACCTGTGGGACAACCATCAACAGGAAACCATGAACACACAGATGCCTATCACAAGAGGGAACTTCTTAATGTCTGTACACAACATCCAGGAGGCCTTTTTACTAGGGCTCAGAGTTTCGCGTGGGTAAACATGACTTTCTGCAATATGTGCCCAGTTTAAATATTTATATACAGTGATTGACGCTAATTTGTAGAAATTAGGACTCGCAAATGTGTGTTCTACAGAAAACTAGACGAGCCCTGGGGCCTCGAATGTTCGTCTGCTGTCTTTAATGGCCTTCACAAAGTTTTGCCAAGCTCGCCTGCGCCTTTGACCGAAGTTTCCTCAAATGCGCGACCAACAATTCTCGCTTTACTCGAGTTTAATCTTCATGAATATTTAAAAAGGAGGCTAGCAGCTCCCCTGCGACTTGGTAAAGAAACAAGATCGACATTTGCATACGTATTAGTGGGGGAGTGATTTCAGATTGTAAAAGGTGAGGCGTGTAATTGAAAAATGGTGACACATCACCAGATGCCCCCCGAACTACGGTGGACTCTTTTTGAAATGTAAATACTGCTCTAAGGCACAGTGCACCCACATCTAGGCCACACATCAATGCCACAGCAATTAATACCACACGAGATAAATGTATATTAATCATTCCATATAACATTCATATTAAATGAAACTTGCAAATTGACAAAAAAAATATTTCTAGGCGTTTGTACTGAGAAAGGAAGGATTTGCCCAAAAAGCTCGCCCTTCCGACACTGGCCCCGGCATTAGGGTACACTGAGCCTTGGCAAGCCTGGCTTTGAGCAATTTCTGGACTCACATTTCTATTGAAGCATTTTGTTGCTGAACTCTTTTGCTAACTGATGAATACTCGAGCCTGGGAATGGTATTAGTCATATGTTATAAAGCTTTGCTTTTAGTGGGAATGAATTCTAACAAATTCATTCTTTTTATGGGTATGTTTAATCCCTATCCACAATTCCTTGGCTTCAACCAACAGAGCCCTGGCTACTGGCTCTTTGCTATTCCAATTAAACGTTATTAATCCATCGGGTTATTCACCAGTATATCAGATAGAGATTGAATGTGTGAGAGAAGGTTTAAGTGCATGTATATATGTGTGTCTATGTGTGTGTGAGAGAGGGAGAAGGAGAGAAAGAGAGGAGAGCCGTCTGTGTGCGTCTGATAGATAGAGGTATATTTATGAGGGCTTTGGTTCATGCTTGCACCACACAACACGGCACATGCACGATGCAAACCTCTGGATGACTTCACAAATATGGAATAATGCAAAGCAGAGTAAATCGCTGCGTTACCTTACTCTGCTCAAGGGAAGCGGTCCGTGGGTGTTGCTGTGGGTGTTCTTAAGCAACTCCCATGGTTTTTGACGCATTCGCAGATTTACAAGGACTTGTAAATCTGGGAATGCTTCAAAATCTTACGCCTCCCCAGGTGAGGTGTAACGACAAGAAATATGTCACTTTATCCTTGTTTTTTCCTCTTTCTATGGGTGTTGCATTCTGTAGTGCACATAGGAAGAAAGAAACACCTTTATAAATTGTTCTTGTGCAGAAAGGTGACCCGTCCTGCACAAAAACAATCCTACCTACAACACAGGCAAACTTGCACTACAGGTCAAGGGCGCCTGCGTTGGCGCTAGACTGCTGAAACTGAGCCAGCCTGGGGGGGAACGGGCAGGAATGCACCATATTGGAAAAATAGGCTTTATTCCTGCCCTTTCCCTGTGATGGAGGGAAGCGCAACAAGGCAACATGTTCTGCTTCCTCGCACCACAATTCCAGTAAATATGCCCCATAGTACGTGTGTGTTTATGTGGTAAATAAATAATTAAATACTGGTTCTATTTTTCAGGATACTCGTACAAACAGATAGCTCAATAAATAAGAGTCAGGATTCGAGGTATCTTGAGTCTGCAGGTTTTAATAAATCATAAAGGACAGGAACAGGACAACCTGCACGGGAATAGGATGGCAGCTGCCGGGGGCAGGAATGGAAAAAAAGGCTAACTTTTAGTAACAATACATTAGTATATATATCAAAGCAATTTACATTACATTCAATACAGTCGGCGTAGCAGTGGGCGTGGTTCGTAGCAGTCGCGAAAGATAAGGCAGAAAGTAGGTGAAAGTAGGTGTAACAAGAGGCGTGTACAGGGCGTATACATAGACATGTGATATAAACGTAACAGAAGTGTCATGAATGGGGCGGAAGCATGGAGGGGGCTACCTGAGGAGCCGGGACCTCTAACCTAGTGGTGCGCGCAAACGGACAATGACGTGTTACTAGGGAGAACTGGGGGCTATGACTTCTGCGCTAGAAGAGGAGACTAAAGTCTGCGGAGTCAGAGCGACATGTACCTAAAGCCTATCTGGTATCTGGTGTTTAGAGAACATGTTGATAGAATCCAAAAGTTATCAGGGTAAAGGCTACTTGACACTAAGGCTGGTGCATGCATTATTCTACATGTATTGCGTGTGCGAGGAATATTCGATGAACATTAATACAGTATTTCTCTTACATGGAGACCGAAAGGCTAGACTATGACTGAAACTATTGATGCGATTCAGTAGCTTAGGAATGCAGAGAAGGAGAGCTGGACTGATAACTAGAAGCATAACATACTCTTGGCAGACTGGCAGGCAGAGCCAGGCCGAGCCGGGCACTGTGAGGCAGGAAGTAAGTGAAGGGTCAGGGATGCAGGTGGGGGCTGTATCGCTCCTCGGAGAGGGTTCAGGAGACAGGAGCTGAATCTGGTGTCCGGGCCCTTTTGAGGCCTAGAAACGGGGACTTTTACTGAATTAACGTGCACACTGTGAAACGTGGCAACATAAGTTTACATAGGCCTAATACTCGTAGCTTTCACGAGAACTGGAAACTGACATACTAGAGTTGGACACAACTATAATTGCGTCTTTAATTGATCATAGGGGGATACATATGCATATCGATCATGCACATATAACATAGGATGGGGAACACGTAGGGACACAGAACATGGCAAAATTTACTTTTCCACATTCCCTCCTTGTGCCCTACGTTTCCATCAGGAAACATCAATATTCATGATACCATCTATCATTTCATACAGCATCATTTGCTCGTCTCGAATTGGCTTGGAACGGGACTTAGGACTAGGAATACAGGATGTAGCACAAATGCCGCAAATCGCAGGGCCACATTGTAAACAGAGGCAGCAACTGAATATGATCATTACTGCTATACCTAGGAATGACAATACTTTCCATCCCCAGGCAGAAATTATACTCCAGAGCCAACCGGACCATGTCCAGGTGCCTGGATTCTGGTGTAACTGATGGGCAATTTTATGAAGTCTGGTTATAGCTGAATAAACAGACGGTGCGTTCTTAGGAATGAAAATGCAGCAACTAGATCCGATGACTCTACATGCTCCTCCTCTATCGGCCAGTATGACGTCAAGAACGAGACGATTTTGGAGCACGACAAATCTCATAGCAGATTGCTCTTCGGTTAAGTTACCTAGAGCAGAAGTAGTCTCATTCACTACTGCTTCAAGAGTTCTAGTTAATCTACGGATTAACTTACTATTCTGGATAGGTCCTATAAAGAAGAAGAAACCTTTATTGAAATCTTGATACTGTTCTAGAGTAGTTTCAGTTTGATCGACAATCGGGGACTCGATCTCCCTTCTATGTCTAATGTGTACTAGATGTGTGTTTCTATGATAATCGGATGGGGCTAGAAAAACTGGTGGCAGTAGGAAGGCAATGTAACATGTTCCATCCCAATCGAGGGGCAGACGAACATATGCGGTCTGACCACAGACAAAATAAGAATGACGTGAGGCTTTAAAAATAGATTTCCCACTGTCACTATACTCGACAATAGTAATACAATCACTATGTCCCACATGTGCGGAACCATTCTTTTTGACACATAACTCGCCTTTGACTGGTAGTACTGAGATAGCAGGCCGATCTGGAGTTGTATCGGACTGAACATTCAGGACCATGAAATTCGAGGAATAATTACCTAAATCATATACTTCATTTTCTAGATCTAACCCTGTTCTATGGGAAAGACCTTGCTTGTCTGGAAAACATGTGCTATTCAGAAGGGACATATCAGTTGAGGATGACGTTAACGTGGACCATGCTCCACACGAACCATTATGTGAAAACGGATAAGGAAAGAGTGGCAGAACTCCCTTCGGTGTCTGGAAAGGGGGGAGTCGACCACACACCCAACAATTAGTGGCATTGCTGGTCTGGTGTGAATAATGTAGCATTCGGATAAACGTGTTATTTCGCATAGCAAGACGATAGGATAGCTCGTGAGGAGGCAGATCACTAAATGTGTGCTCTACTGTAGCGTTGGAAAACATATGTACATGAGAAATTGAAAAACATAAATGAAAAGCATAACTTGTGCAGGAAACCATAAGACTCAAAAACATAAGAAAACATAGAATAATGATACATCTTTTAGAGTTTTGACTAACTCTCTCACTATGTGGGTCTATCTCATACATGTCAGAAACCTGTCTAACCGTTTCACCCGAGAGGGACTTAGACAATTAAACTGGCTGACTTATTTTACTAGACCTGAGTTTCATTTTATACTCCTGCTGTGGAGTTTTCTCTAACAGGGGAGGCTTGAGTTCAGAGTCTGTTTTCAGGCAGTCTTTAGAATTTAGGTAGTCCTCAGCAAAAGTCTTTTCACGCAGTCCATAAAACTTCTTGATGTGGGACAGGTGGACCCAGCCTTTCCTGCCCTCCAGCTTGGCCGCGGTCCTTGTTGTAAGTAAGACTAGACGGGGCTCCTTCCAACGGGGCTCCAGCGGACTTGAACGATCAAAGTTCCGAACAAGTACTAGGTTTCCTGGAACGATTTCATGCGGTTTCACCTCGGTATTGTCTGGAAATGCGGCGGCAACCTGTGAACGACAAGCGTGTAGGGCAGACATCAAGGAAGCTAGGTAATCTGTCAGCATATTACTGGAAACATCTGTAATACTTCGGGGTCTAGGTGTACCCCACATGTTAGGGGGGCGGCCGAATACGACCTCATACGGGGACAGACCTGATCTGGAATGTGCAACCATCCTCATATAAAATAGAGCAACTGGCAGGGCTACTAGCCAGTCTACACCTTTTTCTTTACATATTTTGGCAATTCGGATTTTCAGAGTCTGATTATGTCTCTCTACGAGACCGGCTGCTTCAGGATGGCGTACACAATGGAACTTCCACTGGTACCCTAACAGAAGGGAAACTTGCTTCATAAGTTCAGATGAGAATGGCTGGCCGTTATCTGAATACACGACCCTAGGGAGTCCATAACGGGGAAAGAATTCACGAACCAACTGTCTGGCAGTGGTCGCGGCTGTGTAATCTGGAACTGGATATGCTTCTGTCCACCTGGACAAAGCACATACAACTACGAGGACATACTTGAAACCTCGACATCGCTCCATCTGAATGTAATCCATCTGGAGGACCTCAAAAGGGTGGTCAGGAGGTTGGAATCCACCTTGTTCCACCGGGACACCTTTACCTGGATTGAACTGGCAACATATCATACAGGTACGGACTTTCTGCTTGGCTGCAGCTCGTAAATGCTTGTTGAACCAAATGTTCTGAATACTATCTAACATGGCTTTTTCTCCTAAGTGTGCAGGACTATGTGCGGTGTTAATAATGACTTGAACCATAGAGTCGGGGAGAAACCATGTGGCTTTTCCCTTCGTCAACCATCCTTGATCTGTCTGGACCCCTCCTTGTTCGGACCATTTCTTGATTTCATCGGGAGTAGCATGTGACTGTATGTCTAGTACGTCTTGTGTAGGGTCCTTAACTGTCATACAAGTAGTCTGTTCTGGAGTGTGTGTCAGAGTTGTGTTAACTGGAATGTCTGGAGTCTGAGCTGTGAGCTTGGCTGTTCGATCTGCAAGATCGTTACCTTGGGAAATAATGTCAGTGACTTTCGTATGTGCTTTGCACTTCATGATAGCGATAGCTGTCGGCAAATGTATCGCATCTAACAGAGCTTGAATAAGGAGACCATGCTGAATCTTGGTTCCATGAGAATTCATGAAACCTCGCTCTTGCCAGAGCACTCCAAAGTCGTGTACGACTCCGAATGCATAACGTGAATCTGTGTAAATGTTAACTTTCAGGTTCTTGGCACGTATGCAGGCTTGGGTCAGAGCGACTAGCTCTGCTGCTTGAGCGGACAGAGTGTCAATACGGTGTGTCTCTATAACTTCAGTTTCAGTAGTCACTGCATACGCGGCTACTAGTTCTCCTGTACTTGTTCTCATACATGAACCATCCACATAAAGTGTCAGATTGGGATCAGGTAATGCAATGTCTGTCAGGTCTTGTCTTGGCTTTGTCATAGTGTTAACAACTTCCACACAGTCATGTGTGGCAGGATTTGAAGTAACTGACGGTAACAGTGTAGCAGGATTTAAAACGTTGCAGCGTCTGATTTCTATGTGTGGCTGGAATAGTGTCAATTCATAACCTGTTAAACGTGCAATTGTCAAGTGCTGAGTCTGTGTTCGGTTTAAAAGAACTTCCACGGAGTGTGGAACTTGTACTGTCAGGGAATGTCCTAATACTATGGAATCACTTTGTCTGATAGCTAGTGCTGTGGCTGCAACTGACTTGAGGCACGCAGGCAGAGCCTGGGCTACTGGATCTAATGTGCTTGAAAAATAAGCACAGGGCTTGTATTGTCCTGCTTGATCTTGTGTGAGAACAGATAATGCAGTACCATCACGTTCTGTAACAAAAAGTGTAAAAGGCTTACTATAGTTCGGTGTTGCTAGAACAGGAGCTTGGCATAAAGCTTTCTTTAATTCATTAAAAGCAAGTGTATGTTCGGATGTCCAAGGGAGGACAGTCGATACGGCTGCCTCCTGTGTCGTTAACTGTATCAGTGGCTTGGCTAGAAATGCATACTGAGGAATCCATTGTCTGCAGTAAGAAGTGAGGCCGATAAAAGCTCGTACCTCCTTCTGGGTCTTGGGCTGTGGAAGACGTGCTATTAACTGGATACGGTCAGGTGTCAACTGCCTACCCCTCTTGGACAGTAAGTGTCCTAAGTAGACCACTTGCTGGACACAGAATTGTAATTTGGAAGGGGACACCTTGTGCCCCATCTCGGCCAGAAAATACAGAACTGTAAGTGACGCACGTTCGCAGTCACGTTCAGAACGGGCTGTGATCAGTAGATCATCGACATACTGGAGCAGGGCAGTGTCAGTTGGCATGTGAATATTGTCTAGTTGTCTTTTAAGTGCTTGACTGTAAATGCTAGGACTTTCTGTGAAACCTTGAGGAGCTCGTGTAAATTTATAGCTCCTTCCATTTAAACAGAATCCGAAAAGGAACTGGCTGTCTGGATGAATTGGGACACTGAAAAATGCGTTCTTGAGGTCTATGACAGTAAAGAACGTGGCTTCAGAATCAATGGCTGTCAATAGGGAAGAAATATCTGGAACTACTGGGTACTGGGGAATGATACATTTATTAAGTCCTCGGAGATCAATCACTAATCGATAAACTGGAGGTGCATTTGGATCAGTACGTTTCATGACTGGAATGACAGGAGAATTACATACATTGGAGTCAGTTTCTACAACCACTCCTTGAACAATGAGCTCGTCAATAATTTTGGATAAGGCTGCTACAGCCTCAGGTGGCAATTTGTACTGTCTGATTCGTGGTAACACTACACCTTGTTTCAGAGTCACACGATGGGGTGTGATCTGCATACATCCTACATCAGTTGGACCTTGCGCCCATAAATGCTGCGGTACATTCAATAGTCTTGGATCAAAATCACGTAATACATAATGACCCTTGAAGTCTCTCAAAAACAAACGGATTCCTTCTGGAGAACAACATATAATCGCACCTAATTCTTTTAATGTCTTGATGCCTAACACATTTTCTGGACATGACTTCGTAAGTAATAAATCAGTAGTTCGGGACAATGGACCTACTTCTAGAGAAACTGGTTTCGAAATCTCGTTAACAATTGGCTTTCCTGAAAATCCAGGGGAAACATTTCTTGAGCCTGAGAGCGGAGCCCCTTGAACCTCGTCATGACTGATTGTAGTCCTACTTGCCCCTGTATCAATCAGAAACTTTCTGTCTTTCCCTAATACTTGACTGTGAACATAGGGACCCTCTTGATCTACAGGTATCTCGATGAGAGGCAAGCCTACCTCCCTCTCTAGGCTGTTTCATGAATACTGCTGGTACTCTGGATACTCGGACTGTGCGTACTGGTACATCTGCTGTGTAACATGCTGTGTTGCAGCTATAGGCTGCGGTACTGTAACTGTCTGTTGTGCATTCTGTGGTGACTGAGAAGTCTGTGTAACTTGTTCTTGTCTAGGCGGACGCGGTCTTTCTTTAGTCTTACCAGTAGCTATGTTATGTTTCAGAACTGCACACTCGTTTATAAAATGACCTGGCTGTTTACAATAATTGCAGGTCCCTTTAACGGGAACTGCAGGATGACTGGCTTGATTCGTACCCCTCTTCTGACTGTCTTGGGGAACAGATTGTGCAACTAATACTTTCATTTTCGTGTCTTTCATACGTCTCCTTTCATGTTCTTGCTCTTCCCTGATTCTGTTCTGGTGGTACTGGAGCATCTGAAGCATTTGTGACGGAGTATTAGCTTGCCAGGTACTTTCGATTTTCAGAACTCGATTTTTAACTTGTGGGCTTGAATTCTCGACTAGTTTAGTAACAAAAAGATGAGGGTATGACTCGCGACTTGTTTTCAAACCACTGTTAATAATAAAACATTTCTCGAATCTAGAATAAAAATCACTAGTATCTTCGTCTGGTTTCTGTTTACAGGCTGAGATGGCATCCCAGTCTTCCTTTTTTGTGGCTAGTAATCTTGGCAAAACTTGTGTCAACAGTTCGGGTAATTCTTTACATTTATCCCCAAGACCGGTACCTGGTACTCGTGTATTATCTTCAGCTGCTAGAGCTGTCCAATCTATCTTTTTCTCTCCCACCTCCCATTCTTTTTCTTTGAGTTTTTCATATATGCCCGCAGGCAACAGGACCTTTAACATTTTAATGATATCTGGATACGTGTATTCTCCCATACGGAGCATGTCTTTTAATTCACGGTGGAACCCTGCTGGATCTTTATCATGACAGGGAACTAACTTTTTCATCTCTAAGAGTTCCATCTTTGTAATAGGGGTGTAAACAAATACTCGTTCTAGATCGCCACCCGTTGTCCTAACTGGGTGTACTTCTCGTAACGGATGCTGTCTGTCTATATGGAATGATTTACTTTCTGGGGGTGAGACATGAACAAAATGCGGATTCAGGAACGTTCGGTATTTGTGGCGCTGTTCTAGAATGATACCAATTAAATCGGTACCTAGACCTTTCCATCTGTACTGTAGTAACTCGTTTAATACATCATGTAACGGACCTGGATCGGAATGTTGACCCTCATACAGAATGATGAGGTGCTGGATCATATACATACCCACCAGTCGCTGTTCGGCTGGGGGCAGTTTCAGAAACGTTTGTGCCACTATTTCGTCTGAAAAAGTGGTAGAATCAGTAGTCCATCGGACTGCTGATCGGGCTAGTTCTTGTTCATGCATGGTACTGAGCTCACTATAACCTATTCGTGATTTCAGAATTTTATCTGTAGCTTGGAATACTTGTTCTAGAGAACACTGTTCTGGAACTGGAGAAGGAACAGTTGTCTTGTAATCTAGACGTGAATGTCGGTCGGAAAGTCTAGTTCTACCTACATACGCTATTCTGGAAGGATTCTCGTCGTCTACCTCTTCAGTAGAAGAGTCATTCTCTTTCTCGGTTGCTTGTGTTGCTTCTCATTTCTCGTGTAACTTTACTATTTCTTTACGGATTTTCTTGTACATACTCTCTATACTGTTCTGTGTCTTGTGTCTTCCCTCGGCTATATGGTCACTCCACCTGGTCAGGACTTTCATTTCTTCTGGGTCTTTTCCTGGATAATCTTGTTCTCTTATTAAACAGTTAATTAGAAACTTTAAAATCATGAGCTGAATCTCGACTTTTCTTTGGACCATGGTGTCGCCAATACTTTCTGGATCTCTTCCTGTACGGATGAAACGATATATTCTGTCTAAATAACCTTTCATATTCGGCAGGGTGTCCAAATACTCGGTCACCCGTCTTACACGCAATGAATACAAGACCATATCATCATCGCCTGGGACTGGATCATAACGGCATTCGGTAAGTGCTCGCTTGATATCTGCAACGGACTGAAATTTGGGTGACCGCTGTAATGCTAGCTCATGTAGCATCATACGTCTGTGTTGAGGCGGGGTACGAGGAGAACCTCCCCCCGCGGCTCCTAAACTGGAATCGTCGGTGTGTACTGTACGGGCTGGGAGAGTGACTGATGTAGCGGGTACTTGTACTGTGGGCTGGACCGGGGGTACCGTAACAGGTGCTGTAACGGGTGCCCCGGTGGCTGGAGGAACAGGAATTACATTATTTACGGGAGCAGGCGGAGCAGGATTTGCATATTCTGGGACCGTGTCGTCCAGATAGGACGAGAGGAAAATATCAGCTGCGGTCGGTTTATGACGTAGCTTAGTCGGAACTAGTGATGGCGGAAAATTACTGGATGCCTCCGGGGTTGCTTTTGGCAAGCCCTCGGCAAGAAGAGGGTACATGCCCTTAATAAGGGCATTCCTCTGTCTGTCTGACTGTTCTGCTTTAACTCGTTCACCTATTTCGATTATTCCCTTTCTTGGGCTCTTTCTGAGGATTCTCTACTTAATTCTGTTTTTCTGATTTCTTTTTCGGTTCTTTTATGAGATTCTTTGCGCCATAACTCGATGGCATCTTTCTGGGACTGTCTGGCTTTCTTTTTCCATAATGCTTCCTCTACTCGCATGATGCACTCGGCATCCCATGTGCCTGATACAGGCCATCTATATTTCTCTTCGAGATGTCTGGTATAATCAGACCATAAATCTAGATATATTATGGCACTTAAGCCATGCTTGTGATACATAAAATGTCCTGGACTGTCCCTAGGCGGGACAGGGACTGCTTCCTCGAGCAGCCCTTTTCTGGTTTTTAACTGACGTAACTTAGAGAACAGAGGCATACTTTAGGCTGAATCTGAACACAATACAATACACGATAAACACAATAATGACTGAAAAACAAATCATTCATACCACGACATTAAATACACATTAAATGACATTTTAAAATAACAGTTCGGACAGAAACATTACCTGGAATACTGAGAACAGAAACACATGAATTTCTCGAGAACGGAACTTACTAGAATTACTAGATGCACTGCTGAAACAGTACGAAACATACCGGTCTCATAAAGAGACACGTCAGGACCCGCATCCACCTAGGTGGACACTTCGTGTTGGATTTGCGTACCCAAACCCACGGACCAGAGACAAATTAATTGACCCTGTCTAGATACTACCCCAGCAACGGTACTCACCGGGCAGCAAGAACGGAAGGCCTCGGACTGGACTGGACTGCTACGACGACGGACTACAAACTTCGGACTTCAGTTACGGGTGGGCCTCCGGATACCTCGGACCTTGAACTCTCGGCTTGGGCTCTGGTCGGGACTCGCCGCGTTCCACACCGCCTCGTCTGGATGCTGGACCGCAACCTCCGTCTCCTCCGTGGACCTGAGGGATACTTGAAGCAGAAATATCTGCACGTGCACGGTATGGTTCCGTCACGGCTGCAGAGGGTCAGGGGGCTTGCGTGGCTTCGCCGGCGCGTGGGGAAAGGGCAAGTCCCTATTCGGGCGCCATTATGTGGTAAATAAATAATTAAATACCGGTTCTATTTTTCAGGATACTCGTACAAACAGATAGCTCAATAAATAAGAGTCAGGATTCGAGGTATCTTGAGTCTGCAGGTTTTAATAAATCATAAAGGACAGGAACAGGACAACCTGCACGGGAATAGGATGGCAGCTGCCGGGGGCAGGAATGGAAAAAAAGGCTAACTTTTAGTAACAATACATTAGTATATATATCAAAGCAATTTACATTACATTCAATACAGTCGGCGTAGCAGTGGGCGTGGTTCGTAGCAGTCGCGAAAGATAAGGCAGAAAGTAGGTGAAAGTAGGTGTAACAAGAGGCGTGTACAGGGCGTATACATAGACATGTGATATAAACGTAACAGAAGTGTCATGAATGGGGCGGAAACATGGAGGGGGCTACCTGAGGAGCCGGGACCTCTAACCTAGTGGTGCGCGCAAACGGACAATGACGTGTTACTAGGGAGAACTGGGGGCTATGACTTCTGCGCTAGAAGAGGAGACTAAAGTCTGAGGAGTCAGAGCGACATGTACCTAAAGCCTATCTGGTATCTGGTGTTTAGAGAACATGTTGATAGAATCCAAAAGTTATCAGGGTAAAGGCTACTTGACACTAAGGCTGGTGCATGCATTATTCTACATGTATTGCGTGTGCGAGGAATATTCGATGAACATTAATAAAGTATTTCTCTTACATGGAGACCGAAAGGCTAGACTATGACTGAAACTATTGATGCGATTCAGTAGCTTAGGAATGCAGAGAAGGAGAGCTGGACTGATAACTAGAAGCATAACATACTCTTGGCAGACTGGCAGGCAGAGCCAGGCCGAGCCGGGCACTGTGAGGCAGGAAGTAAGTGAAGGGTCAGGGATGCAGGTGGGGGCTGTATCGCTCCTCGGAGAGGGTTCAGGAGACAGGAGCTGAATCTGGTGTCCGGGCCCTTTTGAGGCCTAGAAACGGGGACTTTTACTGAATTAACGTGCACACTGTGAAACGTGGCAACATAAGTTTACATAGGCCTAATACTCGTAGCTTTCACGAGAACTGGAAACTGACATACTAGAGTTGGACACAACTATAATTGCGTCTTTAATTGATCATAGGGGGATACATATGCATATCGATCATGCACATATAACATAGGATGGGGAACACGTAGGGACACAGAACATGGCAAAATTTACTTTTCCACATGTAGCCCACGAATGTGCGCATTAGTTCTGCATGCATAAATGTAGGACACACTTTGGGTTGTGAAGGTCCTGTCGCAGCCCAGGTTCCCACCCATCGCCAGGCTCACATTTGGTCCCACTGAGGGAGGGACAGGTTGGAACTTATTCTAGCGAGACCGTCCCTCACCCATCTTCCTTGCTGCCATTTACCACACAGAAGTATGTACTCCTCCCTCGTCACCTGAGGTCCTACACTCTCAACAATATTGTGAGCTTTGGCATCTGTGTGCCACAAGCCCTCAGGTTCCAGCCTTCCACGTGGCCTCAGTGCCCTGAAGCTGGGATGGACTCTACTTTCCAATCCCTACTCACTGCTTCTTCAAAACCACCTACATCTTCAGCCAGTGATGAGTCAAGACCTATTTAGGGCATGTGTGCAGCCTTCCAGCATACACTAGCATTACAAACTGTGTGTGATATCTCAGTGGGATAATGCATCCATTGCAGTGATATATGGGGCTTTGCTAAGGCTTTCGATCTTCCATGGCTAATAAAATGAGCAACTTCAAAACATCAGTAGCGCCAAGAGAGCACCCCAGGGTAAATGTGAGCGCTACTAATGTGCCTGTTATGCTAAAGGTCTGTCTAACGTTAGAGGCTACCTCAAGATTTTCAGATGGCTTGTTGGCTTTCATGCTACATTGGCGAATTATATCTATATTATAAAGCACAGTGAGCTTTACGCACTGTACTTCTACTAGATGAAGGCTCACACAAAGCAAAAGAAGTCAGCTGAGAAGTGTTTCTAATTAGGAAAGTGTTTAACGAAAGGACGGGACGGGTTAATACGACCAACGAAAGCTAAACAGACATTTAGAAGAAAATATCGAATGAAAAATGGAATCTTAGGCGATCGTGACAATTGTAAGCGTCTAGAAAAGAATAACACTTGCAAAACACAGGCTGGCAGTTCTTGAGAATTAGTGAAACGCGTTGTCTATTGTCTACCAACCACAGATGGTCTAGAGGCAGCTACTGTGAATAATTCTGCGGTTTTGGAAACATACTGTGGGGCAGATTTTCAAGCTCCTTCCAACACTTTTGCTTCACTTTCCCCATGTTAAAAGTGACACAAAAGTGGCGCAAGGGGCTTGTAAATCTGCCCCTGTGTATTGTTTGACAGCAATTGCGCATACGCTTTGTGATGAAACAAAAACCTAGTACAGATCTGGGAAGTGCCCTCGAACACCTTTTTGTCATATAAATACTTAAAGGCTGCAGCAATGTGTTCATGGCGCCACCAGAAAGTTAATTTACTAAACTACTTAGAGGGGGGTCGAAGGGCTAGTTTACCGACTCATACTAGATACATGCCCCTATCAAGAACATGAGTATACACGAAGAGGTATCTAGGAGTCTAAGAAAGTGAAATCAAATCACAAACACCCATTGACATGACAAAATAAGAGAAGAGTGGAGACTACATTCATCAGTCGCATCACGTGAAACAATAACAACATGCACGTGAGGCATAGACTCTAGGTGAAATTTTTCCCATCAGTTGTCTAACTGTACCGCCACTAGCACATCATTTGGGTTCTCCTTGCCCAGGAGTCAGTGCCCTCACAGTCACACAAGACGGAGTAGAGGACTGTGAGAATAGAGAAACTCTACAGTTATTATCTATTAGGCGGGCCTAGTATGGTAAGACAACTGAGAAAAGCAGTGCAAAGAAGTGATAAGTGAGAATAAAATCAGGTAAGACTGAGTGGAAAAAGGAAATTTTAATAATTTCTCTCAGCTTCCTAACTCTAAAAACCAAGGTGTGAGAAGCAGATTTAACAAAATATCTGCTCAGCGAGTGGTCAACATGTTTCTGCATCTATGGAAGTACCTATGCATTCTTCAGGACCTAGTTGGTGCTACTGCTGTAATAATAGTGACGAATTTAAAATGAAAATTATCACCTGATTTCCAGGTGCGGATGCTCCACCACAATCCAATTTATGTGGGGTACGCGCCTCACCTCACCTGGCTGCAGCTCAGGTAAATGAGGAGCACCGCTCTATCCGTCGGTGTCTCCAGGCGTCCCTCTGCGCTGGACTTGGGGACGCCTAATAGATAATAACTGTAGAGTTTCTCTATTCTCACAGTCCTCTACTCCGTCTTGTGTGACTGTGAGGGCACTGACTCCTGGGCAAGGAGAACCCAAATGATGTGCTAGTGGCGGTACAGTTAGACAACTGATGGGAACATTTTCACCTAGAGTCTATGCCTCACGTGCATGTTGTTATTTTTTCACGTGTCGCCACCAGAAAGTTGCCAACGCTGGACTGACTGTCAGCTTGTTCAGGTTTGTCTTAAGCTGAGATAAAGAGCGACTTATCAATGTTCGGGAATCGGTTCAGCGAGTGCATGGCTCCCCCCCTGCCTCCCTCCCCCCCAGCCTGAGTGTTCTCTGCTGCTGCTGCTGTGTGAAGCAGTGACTCATACTGCAGTGAAAGCACTGCTCTTGAACTTTGTGAGTTGTTTGTGTTGTGTTTCTGGGAACGAAGCATTCATTCTCCTTTAACATTCCTGGAAATCATATTACTCATCGGTATACGGTTAACCAGATGTCATCAATATGTCTAAAACAATGTGTGCAATGCAATAGGTCATAAGAGGTCTCTCGTCTTTGCTAGGACCAAAACGAAAAGCATTTTCACAGGATCAATGAATTGCATTGGGGACTCTGTTTATGTGTATTTGTTGTACAGAGCCCATCTCACGCCCCATCGGGGCAATCACAATCCATAAACCAGTTCATTTCTGCTGCATACTAGTTTCCTGGTTAGGCCACGGGTAAAAGCCATGTCTTCACATTTTGCCTGAATCAGAGATGGTCTGTTTTAGACCTGGCATCTTTTGGCATGGTTTCCCCTTTCTTTTTACTTCTGGCCTACTTTTTTTTGACTGTGTGCTGAATTTGGTTTGTGCTAGCTTTAGGACTCTGTGCACTTTACAACTGCTGACCAGTGCTAAGTTGCAAGTACTCTGTGTCTAAAACCTAATAATAGTTGGTTTCTCCATGACTGGCATATTTGAGTTACTAGTAAGTCCCTAGTATAGTGTACTGATTGTGCCAATCACATGAGTAGCCCTGCAAACGTGTCTCAGGCCTGCCTCTGCAGAGCCTGTCTGTTCAATATTAAACTACCATTTCGACCTACTAAGTGCAGCCACTCACCCAACCCAAACCTTCTCTTTTGTTACATGTAAGACACCCGTATGGCAGGCCCATGGGTAGGGTGTAGTGTATTTGAAAGGTAGGACATGTGCTTGTGAGTTTTACATGTCCTGGTGGTGAAAAACTGCTAAAAAACGATTTTACTACAGCAAGGCCTATTTCTCCCGTAAGTTAGCTGCCTTGTAACACCTTACAAGTATATATCCCAATTGAGAGCAGATAGTAAATTGGAGTTTGGTGTCTCTGGGCTCTCAATTTAAAAACACATCTTTTAGTAAAGCTTGTTTTCAAATTGCAGGTCTGAAAATGCCACTTTTAGAAAGTTGGCATTTTTTCTTCCTTAACTGTTCTGTGCTTCAGCCTGTCCTTAGAAAAAACATCTGGGTCAGCGTGACAGTTGGTATTTTGTGCATTCATTCTAGACCTCCACACAAAGGTAGCTGAGGTGTGCCATGCAAATCCCGATGGCCCATCACCAGGCTGATGGGACTTCCTGAGATAGGGTGGTGGGAGGAGTTGACACTGACACCTAAATAGGGCTGTTCCTGTCCCCACACAAAGTAGTCTCCACCCCCCTGTAGAGTATCAGGAGATAGGGCAAGGAATGGCAGGGTCCTGTGCACTTCAAGGACCTTTCAAGGAAGTCTCTCTCATTCAAAGGCCACAATGGGTATAAGTACTGGACCTCTGACGCAATATACTCAATACACTTCTGGACTGAGGACATTGTACCACAAAGTAGAGCTGTTGGCCTTCCACTTTGTTGTTTGCTATGCTGTGTTGCCCTGCTGCTTCTGTACTGGAAGTGAGAGGACTGGACTTTGTTCTCTACATCCTGCTTTCTATCGTTTCTCAAAGGACTTGAGTTGAGCTTGCCTCCTATTTGAAGTCTCAGGAACATCAAAAACTTCACCTACAGTACTTAGGCTGCTCGGCTAACAGCCCTGCTTGCCAAGTGGACCCTTGGAAGTGAGTTTTTGGTGTTAAAAGAGAAAAACAATGCATTGACTCCAAGCATCGCTTTAAAACCAGGGCCTCTATGCAAATAATGACACCTTGCCATTGCCTGCAATGAAGCTGTGATCACCGATCACCACAACAACCGCAACATACAATGCAGGCTCCGATGATGCCATAGTGCCTCTGAAGAATTGTCACTGTGTGAGTCTTGATAACTGCATCACCGAAGTCTGTGACGCACAGCTCTGACCAATAATGCCTTATCAATACCGCATCACCATCAGAACTGACACCTCACCAACAGCGATGCCTCACCTCCTGTGCACAACACAGCGTCCCTAGATGCCAACTTCATCATCGTCACCGCACAGAAGTAAGGAACCATGGTATCGCAACTGCCACATTACCTCCGCTGCGCCTCGCATCTCCGGGTGTCAGCAACTCCACGACTCTGCACCACCTCCAGGAACCAATGCCTCACCTGCTTCAGTGACGACCTCACCTCCTTTGTGCAACGCACTGTCCCCGAGTAACGATGCGCCAACGACTTGCATAGCAGTAAAGAACTGATGCAGCACCTCCCCTGAGTCTCGCATAGTTTTTGATTTCCGATGCATTCAAGGTACTGTACCGGGGTCTGCATGCCTCTTGATGTCTGTCCTCTCTCTATCGAGATTGGATTGAACTTGTGGATTCGGACTGGTCAAGCACAACCAGATAACCCTAATGGAGCTATTGTTTTCCAAGTGCTATACTTTATTTAATTTTTAAAAAGTCATACCTTGACTTGTGTATGTTTGATTTTTGTCATTTTGGTCTTGTTTTACTCAGATGAGTATTGCCTGTTTTCTAAACTGGTTTGGAGCACTTTTGTGGTGTTATCACTGTGTTACTGTGTGTAAACATACTCTACAAATTGCCTCTTGGGATAAGCCTGATTGCTCTGTGCCAAGCTACCAAGGAGGAGAGCACCGGGTTATTCTTAGTGTGTAACTTACTTACCCTGACTAGAGTGAGAGTCCCTACTTGGACAGGGTGCATATCTTTGCCAAATAGAGGCCTAATTTCTAACAGTCTGGCTCACTTCTAAGTGCGTCCGGGAGAAGGTTGCACTTTTGGGCTGCAATTACCAAAAAGGCTTTGCCACCAATTGTGTTTCATTCAACTTTCAGAACTGTTAGGTCAAATGAAAGGCTGATCTTAAAGTATGTGAGGGACAATATAGCTTGAATTGTGATCTGAAAGGTATATTTTTTTGTTGTAACTTTTTATTATACATTAAACAAGATCTGCAATTACATTTCTCATTAAGGAGATATTACATTGACATTTTCTTATCAAACAGCATTGTGCACAGTGATATACAATTACACGTAGTTGCAATTTGTATTCCTCATCTCTGGGTCTCGATCTATGACAGGGGGGGTACATAAATGTCCTCTGTAGGCATTCCATTTGCCCCACACTTTCTCCCATTTCTTGGGGCACCCTGTGTGAATTTACGTAGCTTTCTCAGCCACCATGATCATGTCCATATCTCTACACCACTCTGCCAGGGTTGGGGATTGTGCTGCCCCCCACCTCTGAGCTGTATTCCGCTTAGCTATCATCATCCCAGTTGTTGCCCAATTTCGGTCTGTGTGGTTGAGGTCCGCTGGTTCCCATATATTCAGTAGACAACGTTTGGGGTCAGGCGGGACTGGGTTATGGTTGACCTCTGTGATAGTGTCCAGCACTGCTGTCCAGTATAGTGTAATCAGTGGACACTCCCACAGAGCATGATAGAATAGGCCTAGTTCGTCACACTGATTCACACAGCGCGGGTCAGTGGCTCTACCTATCTTCTGCATTGTCACCCTTGTGTAGTAGGTCCTATGTAGTATTGTGAGCAGTATCAGGCCCAGCCTAGAGGAGACCGCTACCTCTCTTGCCGATTCAATCACCACCTGCCTGTCAGTGTCATCCAGGTCCCCCATCTCTGCCTGCCATAGAGCCTGGAGTCGTACCAGGGGGTCCGTTTGATTCTTAATTATTTTTGGGTATGTAAGAGAAATTGCTTTCTTGTCTAAGTGGTATGTCAACAGCCGGTCCTCTAAGGGGGGTGATTTGAAAGGTATCATATTTGATTGATGTACCACTTTATGCACCGAACAGCATGATTTGAACATTATTGCAAACCAATGCAGTTAGGGAGAGAGATAAAAGCTGTGGTGTGCCCCTGTGGCCAATCTTGCTAACACATTCTCCACCCGGATATACTGATATATCTGGGTGGATGGAGTTTCAGTAATCCAGGCAAGATGACACAAATACATTTAAAATAGTTATCTTTTGTGATGAAGTAAATAAATGGAGCACTTGTTTTAGTGAATGCAGTTGAAAAAGGCAGGATGCCCCCCAGCACAGCGGGGGAAACAGCCCCGCACGGAAGGGGTTAAACTGCATCTCGAATCGTAATTTTCTCAAGCATTATAGTATGGTTTACAGTGTCAAATGTCGTTGTTAAATCAAACCATATGAGAGATGTTGGTATATCTCTAGGGCTGATGCAACCATCATGTATGTACTTCCTTCGAAGCCATCCATTTGTGTAGGATTTAAGAACTTATTTGAAGTTGCACAAAAAAATCTGAAAAGCAAAGTAAGCATTGCAACTAGTGTTTCCACACCTGCTTTACATCTTGCATGTACACCAATACAATGGGTTTTTGACCGTGGCATTTTCTTAGAAACTGGGAATCAATATGATAGGGAATGAATACTTATTGGATCGCAAATGATCATACAATAGCAGAATTGGGATTTGACTTACAACATGTCTACAGGACTTTAATATGTGTGGCACAGCTCCACCATTTAGAGTCAATCAGTGATAGTATTGGAATGTCACCAGCCAGATGGTCTTGCACATTTCCGGCCCATGAATGAGACAAAACCAAAGAGGAACCCATGGGCCTTTCATTGGACTAAATGTCAACACAAATCACCTCCATATGTCTTCGGTGTGCAGTTGTCCTACACTTACACACAGAATGCACAACGAAGAAAGCTATGAGTTGTGTGAACCGGAGATGGGTGAAATCCTCTGCGGATTACCAACATTTTAACAGAGGAGGTTTGCTCTCTTTCATGATACATTTTTAAAATATAATTTCTGTTCACTCATACTTCATTATCACATCCTACTTTGCTAAGTACTTACAGCCACATAATTGGTTTTGTAAGGCTATGTAGGACTAAATGTGTATTCCTTTTTACATGTATGGCACATGCATTTTAAGAGACACACACAGTCTGGTCAACTCTCCCAGTAAGACATACATTGATACAGTTATTAAAAACATTTA